>NW_025781470.1:0-39899 GCF_021130785.1 Homalodisca vitripennis | reverse complement strand
CCCAAAATAAGAGAGTAATTTATTATTAGGACCATTGGCACTTTAGGATGAAAATTTACACAACGTAGTGTAATTCAAGGCAAAGATAGCATACTACCATGAAATTTTAATAAAAGGCGTGATTTAATGGAAATTAAAAATCCTAGACAATTTAACGAGGGGGCAATATCTATTTACATACTAGTACACAATCTAAACATGAATACTTTATTTTCGAAATCAGCCACTTTTTAAAAATGTATTATTAAACTGACATGAAATTTTGAATAATGGCCTCCACCTTTATATTTCTCTAAGTCCACGTAATATAAAGTACAGTGTGTGAGTTATTTCTTAGTAAATTAATAATACATTATTTCGCCTTGTAGACACAAATTTTAAAAAAGTGAGTTACGACTACACAAATAATGACAAATAATACGTAACTTTTTCGCTGATAATATGTAAGTATCAATCACATCCATGATTCATTTAGTGTCACAGTAACGTTAAAAATCAAAGCTTACGATCGTATTTCAACTAATATTTTTTACGTTATTTTTCATATTTCATAAAACAATATTAGACTTATCTATAACATAAGCAGATAATAAGAGACTAATTCAGGCTGGGGTATGTTAATATCAGTAGGATTGGTTGTCTAAGAGGTGAGAAAAAGGAACAGTCAAACTCAGAAATGTTACACTTGCCCTTGTCATTAGCAGACGTCAACTTGAGCTTTACCTGGAGTGTCAAACTACTACTACAATAAAACTGGCCGATATCTAGAATTATTTATTCCAGGGCTGTCACGTTGACACTTTGAAGGAAGGCTTAGAACTTTGTGGAAGGGAGGAAGTGCACTACAGTACTGTCTGAAACATTTAAGACACAAGAGACGATGAAAGTGTCTGAATTCACGAGCGTACGATATAAAATATTAAACTGGTATTACCAGTTGAAAATAAAATAAAATATTTACTGGTAAAATTAGGCACTTGATTGTATAATAGTGCATGAGGTGTAACTATGGACTGAAAAAAAAGGTTGCTATTAACTCTCCGCTGCCATGGTTGAGACCAAGCCTATTAAGAAGTTATATTTCTTTATGTAATCAGGGTAAGAAAAACTAAAATTATGTTTTTTAAAGAGATAAAAAGTGGTTATCAAGTACTGCTTGATTTAAAGAAAAGGTGCAATTAAGTACTGTTATTAAGAAAGTTCCATCAGTAACTATCACATAAAACTGAAATAGTTTATATTATTTTAGCTTTGCTTACGAGGACAGATTAAATTGTGTAGATTAAGCAATATACAAAATAATTAAATTGGAATCTTTTAATTAGTTCCTAAACTCTTCCTAATTCTCTACAAAATTTCTACAAAAATGATTTCCAAACATCCTTCCGGTTACAAGGGTAGAGGGGGTGTGAGACTTAATGTGACGTCATGGAAGCTATGCGAGCGCCAAATTTTCGTCTGGCCTCCCCTCCTACCACCAATACGATTCCACTTACTTTATTCGTTCTTTGACATTCGTGTGAGCAAGTTCAAAACGGATCAATTTATTTTGCTCCTGAATATGCCCATAATGACTATTGCTCGTGAATATGTCCATAATGACTAATGGTGGTTTTTGTTTCGACTCTATATTTAAATAATATAACTATAGTACGGGGCGTGGTGTTAGAAAAACTGTGTGTATCAAGAGGTGGAGTAGGTCCTATGAAACACAAGAGAAGATTATCAAAAGCTCCATGTTCTAGAGTAAGTACAGTCTCTTTAAAATTTATTATTATTTCCGTACTATTTAAAACGTGTTTTAAGTACAATTTTCTATTTAATATTATAGACCACTACCTTAAACTAACTGAATATAAGAAGTATTCACTTGTTACTCACTCATATGGGGATTTCAATTTAATAAAAGGTTGGCACAAATAAATTTAACCAGGATTTATATCCGTACAAACATTTTATTACTGATACAAGAGATAAGGGAGTTTATTTTGGATTTACGTATTTTTGTTTTGAATCTTAAGTCAAAATAAATCGCATGAGAAGGAAATTTGCCGATATTGGTTGCTAAGCGAAAACAATCAATAAGCAATTTATATTGTTGTTTTTAATATTTTTACTGTTATGACCATTTAAATGAAAAATACTTTATTCTATAAAATAGTTTATTGTGTAACAATGTTTTATATAAAGTTGTTATTTAGTGCTGTTTTACGTTAAGTGAATTCTTCGTTTTATCGTAATTTATATGTTCTCCAGATTCATAAGAAAAATAAACGAATTACGCTAGACGTTGCTTATGTAAAAGCGTACATCTTACTTGTGAAAATAAAACACGTATATTAAGCTTATATAGATTTACGTATACAATTTATATGACGTAGCTATTTTAACTAAAATGTATTTTTATTTTGGTAATTTTAATTCATTCCATTTCATTTTCATTTATTTATCTCATTTACATATAATACATTATGATAATAATATACACGAGAAGGTACCCACATGGGCAAAATCCTGTGTGTGACAACCGAGTCCATCTTCACTCGAGTTTGCAATCACAATAATAGGCTACTAATATATAATGTAAATATTAGAACAAAATTACAATTGTATGATTTAAAGATAACTAAAATAGTAAACATACTCTGTTTGGATGCATATTAACTAAATTCAAGCAGTGTAAAAAGTAATAATTTAATCAGTTATGATAATGGACCGACATGACAAAGATGCAACAAATTCTAGTATATGAAGTTGTATGGCTATAAGAAACTAAGACAACATACGGGATATGCTTAAAGAGTGCCCAAGAAACCTTATTTTAAGAGCTATAAAAAAGGAAAAGAATAGAAAAATAAAAAGATAAACAGAAACGAATCATTTTATTGTTGCCGATTTCTGGAACCTACACTATATCGAAATTAATGCATTCCTTCTGTCCCGAGTTAGCGAAAATAGACAGGAGGTCTCGGAAGCGCGCCCCTCCCAAATTCGGAGCAAAGCAAAAAAACAATCACATGCCACTAGTGGGAGGAGAGATAAAGAGATACAAGATTTCGAGTACATGGTTTTATAATTAATGAGGTGGCAAAAATTTTTACACAAAATACAATTACTGCAGCACCACGGTGCACCGCGCAACTTAAAAAACTAAATAACAAAAATAAATAGAATTCCAATATTGATAATAACATAATAAATAGAAACAATAACATAATAAATCAACAATATAAAATAAATAACATAATAAAATAGAAATTTGGTATATAAATAACATGGTTTCAGGTACGGCAGTAGTAATATAAAATTTTTTTTAACAGGTAATTTTTTATGAACTGAGGGGAGGGAAAAGGTTGTAGAATTTCTAGCCCCACTATTTAAAAAAAGTAATTTTGTTTCAAGTTTGTAGCCGAAAATTAAAAAAAAATATTTAAAGCCAATTTTCGAAGGAGGCGGGGGCTTAGTTGCCTCCACGAATCCGAATTAAAGATGAAATCCTACCCTTCAGGTCATGTAACTAAACTAAATAAATACTGGCTAATATACTGGCTCTCCTCCAGATCTAACATCTGGCAGCGCTCCATACAACCCAATCCTCTCAAGTGGTATAAGAAGAAGGAAAAAAAACATTTTGGATCCAACCTTGTTCAAGATGAATACAGACGCTCCGGTTGGGTGCCGGTACAGTAGCGCTGGCAGGGCGCGGGCATTCAATTTTTGTCTCAATGTTTGTTCGGGCAGACTCGTCGCACCAGTCCCGCTGACGGCACTCATGGGGACCCTATTGAATCCCAACATAACCAGTAGATATTCAGAAAAAAATATTAGTATAACCCGAAAAATAATAAAAACTTAATTATATTTGCCACAAAGTATATATAAAATATTTAAATTTTACAATTAAAAATAACCATCCGTAACTAACAGTACCTTTTAAGTATCAAAAGACTATTTCCCAAAAATAACTCAAGACACCAAGTATTATAAAATACACTACTTGGTGACAATATTAAATATTATGTACAAAACAAATTTCAAAATATATAAACATTTACTTATAGGCTAGAACAGCCATGCTAAATTATTCAGCTTAGTAACATTTACTTGTAAAAGTAATTTACTGTATTTTAATCATTGTATAATATTAATATTGTAAGGTAGGCCTAATAATAATTATATAATTTACAAATAATAACAGTACATTATTTCCCACATAACAATAATTAAATTATAATCCGTTCACGCTACTATAAGGCAAATAATTATTTAAGCAATAAAATGTAAATCATTAATGTTGCCACCCAATTTTGCACGCAACACAAAACACGAGGTCACAAAATTTTCAAAGTCTGTACCGTCTCGCTTACATTAAATAAATACAAAGTGATAACTAAATAAATAATTTCCGTTCGCCGAACGGATCAGTTAGAAAGCACTAGTGCAAAAATATAATAAACTTAACTGGCAAGGTTAATAAATTAAAAAAAATTTAGAACGTGCGAAAGACAGGATAGAAACACTTACCGACACGAAAACGTACACAAGGAACACAAATTACAAAATAATAAATAAACTACTTATAACTAAAACTACGAAAATATATGTCTGGGTGGGAGTGAAAAACCGCCAACTAATTAAGTAAAGAGAGTGAAAAAAGACAATTACCTGCCGAAAGTAGAAGAATTAGCCAGCCATGGGGAACAGGACGAGCGGTGAACAGCCAGAGAACACAGTAAGCTTCTGCCGAACGTGTCTCCGAACAGAAGCCGGTGCCGGTGAACAGCATAATGCAGAAAATCAATACTTTGACGGAGTGACTCCCCCACCGACTGACAAAAGTGGCCGAGGTGGGAAAGGTAAAAGACAAAAAATGTCCAAACTGAGCCACGGCTCACTTCACAAGAAAAAAAAAACACACACACACACCACGCATGCATACAAAGCCAAACAATAAACTCACTCACACACACACACTGGCGCCAATGTAGTGGGTACGGCGGTTATCGCAAGATAACCAGATCAAGCAACGCCGAGCGTGGCTGCTGCTTGGACAGGTGACCGCTGAGCGATCCTGTCCTTGCAAGCGGCCCGCCTGCCCGGCCATTGGTGGTGGTTCGGAAGTCACCTTTAAGCCGTTGGTCCCCAGGTTAAGTGTTAGAGAGGGCTTCTTAGCCCTAACTTCGCCTGGTAAAATAAGACATTCTTTACTTTACTTTTACTTTACTTTACTTTTTTACACTCACACACACACACACACACACACACACACACACACACACACACACACACACACACACACCACACGCACGCACGCACATACATCCGCAACACATACAGACAAAAGCATAATGCATTAATTAAGAATGCTCGCACATGTCCGTCACCAAGGTATTCACAAACTATATATAAAATATCATCGCAGTAATTATCACTCGGCACGAACAGATCACTCAGAGTAGATAGAAGTGAGTATAGCGTTTGCACCACTCCTCCCCAATGCAATTAACCAGTTCATTAACTTCTTTTTGTACGCTTCGACTTTAATGTTCCAATTTTCTCTCAGTTCCAATGGTAAATTTTGGTAGATTGTGTGTAGAGCGTAGAAAGAATTTGTTTTATTTATAGACTTAGTTTAGCGTGCTCTGGCGATACCAATATTCAATCTATGTCTTGTGTTGTATGCATGTTCCACTTTCTCTAAAAATGAAAATTTATGTTTTGAAACCGTACAAAATCAAAACTTTTAGGAATAGTTGTCTAATATCAAGAATCATAAATAAACGAAACAAATTTTCTGATGGGAAACTCCTTGGTTTTTTGAGACCAGCTTTCATAATAGACTTTTGTTGTAATTTGTAATGGTTTTATTACTGTATTAGAAGCCCCTCCCCACGCAATGATTCCATACTGAAGGATCGATTGAACATATGCGTAATAAACAATTTTGATATGGCGGAAATTTAGCACACGTGATAATGTAACGAACATATAAATGCATTTCCGTAGTTTGCTATTGATATAGCTAACATGGACTGCCCAAGCGAGTCTATTATCAAACATTACTCCAAGATATTTGAAAGTACTAACACGTTCGATACTATGACACTGACAGGGTATCAGGCGGCCACCGCACTGCCCATTGTGCATCTTCAGCTGTAGACCTACTGGGTCGCGCGTTTGCGCGCAGGGACACAGCCATGTGCTTCTTCTTGCATATATTTACAGTCAGTCGATTACTGTCAAACCACTGTTTAATGGTGTGAAGTCCTCGCTCAGCATTCCTATAGACTTCCTCCCACATATGACCATCAAATAACGCTACTGTGTCGTCTGCGTACAAGTATAAACGTACCATTATTAAGAATGATCCTTCCTATATCATTTGTATAGATTAAGAAAATTAAAGGTCCAAGTGTACTGCCCTGGATAACCCCAAAATTTATTTGATTGGATTCGCTTTTGATACCGTTAATTTCAACGATTTGCCGCCTATTACATAAATAACTTTTAAACCACTTCAGCGCGTTGCCTCTTACACCAATTAATTCTAATTTTTTAACCAAAATGTGTCTATCTAAGGAGTCAAAAGCTTTTGCCAAGTCGATGAACACCAATAAAGAGAGCTTGCCTTTAGCTATATTGTTATGGATGTGTCTTGTTAAATTAAAAAGGGCCTCTTCCACCGTAACATCTTTCCTAAAACCAAACTGATTTTTTAAAATTATATTGTTTTTCAAATAGATAATGGGTTAATTGTTTTCTAAAAAATCTTCTCTAATAACTTGGATATAATGCTTAAGAGAGATATCGGGCGATAGTTCGAACGCTCTCCCTTCTCACCTCCCTTGAATATAGGCATCACCTTGGCGATTTTAAATATGTCTGGAAAAATACCATCTATGAGACTATATGTGCAAGAGTGGTTTTTTTTAGATAGGTAAAGTTATCTTTGATAATATCAGTAGTAATAACCATCCATTCCTGGAGCTGAGCCTCCTTTTAACTCGACCATACACTCTTCCATCTGCTGCTCGGTAACTGGAGTCAACCTAAACTCCGTCCGCAACCTGATATGTTCAATATCAACCGGGCAATCAACTACAGGGACCTTGCCAGCCAGCTCTTCTCCCACATTGACAAAATAATTATTTAGTAAATTCGCTACATAATTTGTGTTATCATCATCTTTGATATTTGTAACCGAAGCAACGAAATGTTCCACTGGGAAGCGTGAATTTGTTTTAGTTTTCCCTGCTATTTCTCCGATATGCTGCCACACAGTTTTTTTTTCAGGATTTCCGATTGATTGATTAATTTTAGTTTTTTAATAATTTTCTTTTGTTGTTTTTAATAGTTTACTTAAAATATTACGATAATTTTTGAAATAATTTAACAATTCACGGTTGAAAGGCTGACGTTTAACTCGTTTGCTCAGTTTATCTCTTTTACGGATTGATGTAATTAGTCCTCGACTTATCCATGGTTTCAACTTCAACTCCTTATTCCGAAAAACTACATGATTTGAGGAGACTTTCATACTATCGTTAATTTTTCTGACCAACATTTCTAAAAGGTCTATTTATGATAAGACTATTGTGAGGGAATGTGTCTCCTGATGTTCTCCTTTGCATCTACTATGGTCATGTAAACAGCTACTTGTCTTATAGAACTTTACTTTGATGAATTTTTATGCTCACAAATTATTAATGTTACGAAAAAAAACCTGTCCGTCTTATTTGTGGTGCGGACTGACAGGCTCACTGCAAACCATTTTTTGTTAGGCTAGGTATCCTTAGTCTACCGTCTATGTATGTTTTTTCAGTTCTTGTAAAAGACAACTTGCAAAGCACAACTAAAGTTAGTGACATACATAACCATATTACAAGAAATAGACATAATATAGCAAAACAAGGTGCATGTTTTCAGCGACTCAACAAAGCTTTGTGTATCAAGGGATTCAAATGTACAATGCATTACCAGGAAAAATTAAAACTGACAGCTCCAATTTTAAAGATAGCACTAATGGAAATGCTATTGAATAAACCATTGTATAATATTACAGATTTGCTATAGTGAAATAGCTACACTATTTCCTTAAGTGTACTCAAGTTACAAATTGTAGTTTGTTACAGTAAGATTCCGTAGTAGTAGTTAAGTAACATTTATTTATACTTGGGAAATCAGTATTCTTAATTTATTAAAATGCACACTAATAGCCTATTTCCTATATTAAAATGCTTTACACTTCAAATTCTTTTTAATAAAAGCTCATAAAAATTACAATAATTAAATTGCAAATAAAAACGTGTAATTATTTCAGTTAATTAAAAACATGTAATGTATAGATTATGTTATTTATAGATTCGGATTAAGTGCGGTTGGTCCACACAAAAAAGAAATTATTATGAGTCATTTTTTATGTTTAACGCGTAAATTGCAGGTAAAATTTTGTAGCAAGATCTGTTTACATATATTTCTAAATTTCCCATTCAACTTTCTTGAATTAAACATTTTTTTATTAACAAAATGTTATACATAATGTTATAAAGATTACTAAGATCAATAGCACAATTATTAACTTATTACCTAGTATAAATCTCTGTTCTTTTGAAAATTATCTTGAATTTGGCTTTGTTTTGCTATGTTGATATAAGCTATGTGATCGATAAATTTCCGACAGAAAATAAACATGTAATTTTTAACCACTGACAATATTAGTATGATATTGATGAAGTAGATTAAAATCCCTGGTCAACAACTAAATAATCTGATAAATATTACTGACTTAAGATTAAGGACCCTTCAGGTAATAACACAGATTGTCTAATAACGCTCTGTGGGGCAGACTTACACAGTACACAGAGTCTAAATCCACTTTCTGGTATGCTAAAAGTTTTGTAAAATTGTAGTTTAGAAGGTGAAATTACATGAAAATATCTGAAAGCTGATCGGTTTTTTATTTTTACATACTAAAATTTATAAGAGCTGATCAAGCAGGCTAAACGAGAAGACGTAGCTCAAATCCAAAGTCAAAATTGAATTCATTTCATTTTTCAAGAAGAAAGGTCCGGTTACTTTTCGTCGTATCTCTCACGGTTAAGCAAAAAAAAACGCCCTCAAAGTCAAAAGTTTTATTAAATCCAGAAAGTAAAAAAAACTACCGTCTACTTTTTACTAAAGAGAAAAAACATAATCTCGGACTCTATTTATCGCTAAATTCGCCTAATTTTGCTAATATATTACTTAATGTTTCTACGAAATCAATTCATTACTTTTTTACATCAGACATAATTAGACTGAGCGTTAGAGAAGCATTACGTTCCGCACGATTCTCGAGAACCAATACAGCTGTAAACATGAAATTTGGAAATCTCATCTGCGAACTGAAACAACAACTAGTTTCTATTATCCCAGAATTTTCAAAAGACCTCAATCAGGGGCCTATGGGTGTAGCACCCAGCTAGCCCATTCTGATATTTGGAATATTCTTATACACTCCAAGTTTAACTCCTTAGGTATTTTTCTTTTTTAATCGTTTCAAAGTAAAATTGGTAATGTAGTAGGTTTTACTGATCTGTGTACTTAAAATATTATGTATAAGGTTAATTTTACTCCCTGATTCCTTCAAACTGTTTTTATGTTTATTTTAAAAATTTAACATACGTATTTGTGTAATGATTACTTTGTGATATAAGTTTAATGTTCTTTCATTTTTTCAGGAGCTCCTCGCTGAATTTCGCCTTCTCCTGAATGAAATTGATCACAACGATGTTTCTTTAGACAGTGAGTATAATATTACAATATATTTACGTTACGTCATGGATATTTTAAAATTATTTTCCAATATTTATACTGTTTTACTTGTTTGTCAAATTACTTGACTTTTGTCGCAGTAACCTGGGGGTGAATCAAAACACGTTATTAATTATAGCAACTAAAATAAAAAAGTTAACAAGTAATTCAACTGTACTTGTAATGGTACACTCTTTTTATATGAAGTCTCAAACTACAAACGGTGAATTGGTTTTGATAGTTTCTAAAGGTTGTAGCACGGAACAAACACATATCATATTTACAAAATTTAAAATTTACAGCATTATTTGACTTACAAAATTGGCTCCAAGTTATTTTATCAATCATTAAAACCTTTTGGGTCTTTTCAGATCGACCCTGTTATTGTGGCAACATGCCAACCCCAGAAGTTCTGTTAGTTTCGGCTGCAGAAGAAGCAATGGACGTCAGTGATATTTTAAATTTTTTTTAAACAGAATTTTAGTGAGAGATCATGTGTTTCTATAATTTTTTTAAAGCCAAAAGTATGTCCGTATCTTATCTTCCATGTAAAATTAGTAAGTTGCCTGTGCTATTGAAAGACCAAGTTTGATTTAGGAATTTTAATTTTTTTATTATATTATGGGTTAATAACTTTAAGAAGATTTATAATTTGTTATTTTACTGTCTCTCATACACAATTTATTTTCATTATCTTAATTTATTTTCAAATTCAGCTGTTATATATTCATGCCATTTTATATTACGTTTCATTGTGTTAAAATAAGAATGAATATTAAAAAATGGGGGGGCAAGATTTAGCCAAATGTTCCACGACATCACCTGGTTGTACCACTGAGTGGTGTCTCTCTAGCATAGCCTATTGGTTAGTCTGAACTTGTCACTGTTACTGAGTTGGTGGTCACTTGAAAGTTTAAATTTAAATGGCTGTAAAAAGCCCAGTAATTAGACAAAACTGAACCTATAATATCGTATCATTATCATTGACATGAAGAGAAAACAGGATAGAATGGATTGAATCTTTGAAATAAACATATAAATATGAGCTCGTATTAAAAGGCACAATCATTGAATCGTCACAATGGTTTAACATACTGAGGAATTGAAAACTTCACGGGTAACAATTTTTACCAGCTATGTAGTTGCCGTAATTTTGTTAATATTTGCTAATTCCTGTTACAGGTTTCCGAAGAAGTGGAAGAGATGGAGGTAGAGGAGGTGGACGGGTATAAGACACCATAGTCTCAAGTGTGGCAGACCTTTACACCTGAGCCAGCCAGATAGAGCATTGCCAATGGATTTATAGAGGACTTACAATGTATATATTGGACAACGACACATATGTGTATTCAATGTAAATGTGTACATAATTGTATACATAAATATATTTTATTTAACTTTTCTTTGTTTTTTCTTCTTTATTGTGGCCTAGTAATAAATATTCAGTTTGACTTTACTTTTTTTAATCAAAATAATACAAGTGTGGTATCCCCATGTAAGTCACATGCCTATGACGGGTCATATCTTACCGCAAGTAGGTTTAACTTTTGTCTGTTCAAAGACTGTGACGTCTATCACGTGCATCAGTGATTATAAAAGAGTCCAAGCTGACTAAATGTCAGGAAGTTAACGACCTGTCTACCCATCGGACAGGGGCAATTATTTGAAGCTACCTCGTCCTTTGTATAAGCAACTTGAAAGGACGAGACCTGCACTTTAATTTGTAATGTAATGTCGTCGACGAGTCTGCAATCCTGTTCAGGTTCATTAGTCACTATCAACATTGTTTAAGCCTTTGACAAAATTGGTTTTGTTAGAAGGAGAATCGCTATTTGCAAAGCTAATATTTTCAATAATTATAAGTTTTTCTCAATTTTGAATGAAACAACTTCTTAAGACTAGTATCCTATGTGATTTTATTAAAATGAATGTTAAATATCAGACGTTGTGAGTGCATAAATGCTTTAAGAATATTGGTGATTTTGGTTTAAACTTATAAGTGGTGGGTAAAACACATAATTTTATATTTAAATGGCAGATGGACAGTTTGATCTCTTTGAAATATGTTGGGAACTGCTGTTTAAAAAAATGGACAACGAATCCAATAGTTTAAAAGTGTGTGGTATGAACCAAAAATGGTATGCATACTGATCGTTGCTTCATTGTAACACATTCACGATAAAACAAAACCTACCATTTTGCTTTGCCTAATATGTTACTTAATTTTTATATTTCATAAAACAATTAATATTAGCCTCACCTAAACATTTATGAGAAGGAAGATAATAGTTTAGAATGGGAATAAGCTTATCATTAGGATCGATTTTCGACGAGGACAAAAAGAAGTAGCAATCATGCCGACCATAAATGCCATATTGGCGTCAAAAGTAGGCATCAGCTCATAGACTTGACTGTCACCGCACCTAATTAATTCTACCGAAATTTTATAACAAAACTGAATGGATGTGCATCCTTGGAATCTATACCAGATGTGGTGTTTTCTGAGGATATTACTTGCTTCCAATAATCCGCACAAACATTATGTGTTAATTTAATATGTCTAAATTGGCAAGTGTAGCATTTCTGGACGACATGACTGTTGCTACTTTCTGAACACATTGACAGCTGATACGGCAATATTCATTCCGCTACATTCTCTTACTTGTTATTATTTTAGGTGTGACTAATATTATTTCTTTTACGAAATATAAAAATTGAGTAAAATATTAAATTCGTTTTTACATTCCTATCTTCTATGCAATCCTAAGATAGAACGAGCCAATCGGTTTAGTGACAGCCACTCATTTAAAATCTTATCCGACTTTTCCAAACATGTGCATTGCAGTCCACAGTAATACACAAAGAGGAGATCTATTGGTCGGCCCCTTTTGGGATACAGTACCTCAACCCTACGCCGAGCAGCAAGTGTGCAAGAAGTCGGCTTGTGCCGCCTTGTGTCAAGAGGTCGTGCCGAGTGGGCCGAAACCCAAACCGAGTAATTTGTCGGCCGACACGAAAGGAAGCTGAGCGGCAGACACGAGTGGAGACAAGAGCGCAAAACGGCAAACAACTGCACTGCCATTTACTTGCAATGGGAGAATCTGCATAATCCATTACCAACTATTCCTGAACCTGGTGTAAACTAATTTCAATACCTCGGAATCATCAAGTATTAAATCGTTAGACCACTATCACTCTATCTATTACGGATTTATATGCCGGGAAAAATCCAGAATTTTCTTGGTTACCTGGCGCGTACAATTGCACCAATAATAACAATTTATGCAGCAGCCAAGATACAATCTTCCTCCGTTGACATATTTTCAACACTAAACGATCTTGTATAACAATGAATCTCAACATTTGTTGCTAACCATTGATTTCAATTCGTCTAATTCCTTTTGTAAAATATTTGTTGAAATTCAAGGATTCTTTGTAAGAAATGAAAAAAGGAAAAGTTATCTTTAATGTTTTGGAGTTATGACAAATGTGTAGCATTTACGTTTTGTAATCCACATTAATATGACAATAAACAGCTGTTAAAATTTTTATGGTGGAGTTCGGCAAATTTGCTGAAACATGTTTACATTTAAATCTTATAAAATATTAATTGTACAGTGCTTGATGAGTAGTGAAATGTAGCTAACAAAGACACTAATAATTCTATATAACTTTTTTTACAGATTGCACCATTGATTAATCTAACTAAACTATTTAATGCATTGGAAATACCATCTAAACACTGCCATAAAACCCACCTTAATGAACAAGGTAAGAATCTTTCAACACAAAGTAATTAAAATTGTTTTAACATTGCGTAATTGAAAATATAAACACTAACATGCGAAAATAAGACACGTATAACGAAAAACCTTATAAGCTACTATTATATTGCATGAACATAACGAGGATTTCCCCCTTATCACTAGAGTAGGCCAGATATTTTGTAGATAGGACAATAAGGAAAACAAAACTGAGGCACCGTAAATTAATTTAAGCAACATTTAGAATCGTTTTAACCAATGCAGGCTTCTCACTCAGTCCTACGTGTGAATTTTTTTCGTCGGGACAAGAAGGCAAACTTTAATATGTTACTGGAAATATCTTCTACCAAATCTAGGGGTAGAAAGAATAGAACGCTTAATGAATGAGCTAGGTTTCCGTGGCCAGGGTATTTTTATTATCATGAGCACACTTACAGAACACTCCGAGTTAGTATCTCCGCTTAGTAAGTAAAACACAAGTTACATTTGCACCTAAAGCTGTTCAAGCACTTCTAATCTTGCAGCCAAGCCTTTGTTGAGTTGTAACCCGGATTAACGGCCGGATCATGTTCTGCATTGTTTAAAATATTTGATTCAGTAACACCTACGTCCAGCTATAGCACAGGTAAAACTGTTTAGTAGCTAAAGGATTATTAGTGTGTGTTGTTAACACGTTCAATTGTTTTCTGCTTAAATTATTAACTTCTTCTGAACATGAACATCGTACGATATTTATGCGCATTACTAAAAACATTTTGATGACATTTTTATAATAGAATTAAGTTGTTGTTATATCGTAAAAAGAACTATTTTTACAAAATTAAAAGAATAGTTTGTTTTATTTCTATATAAAATTATACATATTATGTATATAATAACCATATTGTATAATGATTACGCTTATGATGCTCAAAGTATCATAGTGAATATTGGAATAGATGTTCTATAAATAAATAATTTTTGTTGAAAATACCTTAATTATCTCAGGTTTGGGCCAGACGCTTAACAAACGAAAGTGATATGGATGCTATGTGGACGAAATTTCAATTAAGGGTAGTTGTTGAGCGACTTTTGAGAATCACGGATGCCAAAATCTGGTTTCAACACAACCTTCTCAGGGCTTTAATTTATGTATTCAATGAAAAATTAGTGAACGTTACATGGTACAACTATCATCCGAGGAAAGATTTTATGAATCTCTCGGGTTGGATCTTCATGATCAAAACCACTCAACTCTAGAAACCTAATATGGAAATGAATCAAAATATACTTTGACATTCTATGTAATGTATGTAGTACAGGATGTTTTTAATACACCTTCGATCAAAAGGGGTGTATCGTGACGGTCAAACGTCATCCGTAAAACTATACTAAGCGGTTCGTCCAAGATTTACAGCAAAATGGGCTTTATAATTCTTTGAATGTAATTGTATCAAAGGTAAATAAAACAGTAAAACAGAGATTAAGTTGTTAACCTCGTTAGCTTTCAGACAGGAAAAATGTTTTAAAATTCGTGTATGCACGTAATGAATAAAACTTATCTCAAGCAGTTATAAAATCCAGCTCCTATCTTTAAATGTAAAAATATCGATAACTCAAATGATAGAATATTATTAACATTCATGACGAAAACGTTACCTGCTGGACCGTGGCTCAGTACTGAGTGGCCTTGAATCCCCCTTCCAGTTAGCAGTAGAACGTTTGTCGCTGTGTACGTATTAAATTAATTTACAATAACTGTTCACCTATACCACATTTAGGTAAACATATAATTACAGATTCGGAATTTCTAATTGAATTCTAGTCGTTTATAAAACAGCATTATATACAGAATTTATAATAACTATCTCAAAATCTAGAAAATATGATAATTTTACATTATGACCGAGACTTTTTCAATTCTAAGGGTTTATAAATAATAGAAGAAATAAAAGTAACACCTAGGCGTTCATATAAGTTTATCAGTGAAATTCAAACGTAACCATTGAGGTAATTTAACCTCATTAATTAAACGGTCTGTTTGTGTTCATGAAATTGAAGGAAATTTGCCAAAGAGTGTCACAAAAGATAAATGCAATTGGGTTTGATGGTTGTAACGGTTACAGGTTTTGTATGGCCGCCTTTAACCCTCGCGGCTATAAATGATGGTCATTTAACTAACGCAGGCTACCCTGCTAGTAAAGGACTTGTTATTTAGCGTCCATTCCTTGTATAGCTTCTGTAACAACAAAGTAGAATCAATTTTTTTTACAGTGTAATTTATTTGTTATGTTTCTGCGGGGTTTGATTATTTAACATATTTGCAGTTAAATAAGGTGTTCATTCTTATAATATAATGTATATTAATACTATTTGTTATTTTCTGTTGAAGTGACCTTTAGCATTACGATTGAATGTTGTTTCAAATTATTTATTTTACGATTATTGAAATATATATATATATATATATATATATATATATATATATATATATATATATATATATATATATATAGTTATGAAGAGTTAGATAAATTATTATTAATACTGATGGTTTGTGCCAAACAATGAAGAAACTACTGTTAAGAAAACTTGGTTGGCTGGACAAAAGTAAGGAACATTTTTGTCGATCCAGCACATATATTTAACATAACCTTTGGTATATTTATGTAGTACAAACTATGTGTGAATTTGAAGCTAGTTAATTTTAAATAACTACAAAACAAAGGAGAATAAATATACTACGTTTACCTTGCTAAAGTAATTATTATTTGTAGTTTTATACAGTTCTAAAAACGTTTTAAACCATTAACCATTATTAAAGCAAGATTTTCTGTGAATGTGTTTCTAGTAATCCGTCAAGGGCCATTGAACTGAAAATTTATGAACAATGTGCAACAATTTTATTACAATTACGATTCTAAGTATATATTTACTAAATCGTAATACTCCATTTAAAATGGGTCCCTAATTGTCGTGGACGCCCTTACAGAAGACGTCAAGTTAGTAACACCGCTTAGTAAGTAAAACACAAGACTCCAAGTTACATTTGCACCTAAAGCTGTTAAAGCACTTCTAATCTTGTAGCCAAGCCTTTGTCGTGCTGTAACCCGGATTAACGGCCGGACCATGTTCTGCATTGTTAATATTTGGGCCAGTAAGACTTACGTTCAGCTATAGCACGAATATACTGTTTAGCAGCTAAATGAATTGCATTAAAAAATAGATATGTACTTGTTGATTTAAATTATAGATGTATACAGGGCGTTGTATACAGATACAGATACAGGGTGATGAATACAGATGAATTTCCCCGAGATAGTATTTACCATTTCAAGCAATTACTGTCCTACAACACAAACTAGGACATTTATAACTATTCCTCTTATAAAAAAATAAAGTTTTTTTTAAGTTTGTTTCTTAAGGGGAGCACGAGAGCAAAAATGGAAAAACAATATTTATTTGTTTTAATTTTTTTTATAGTTGTTCAACTTATACGAGTAGCTTTGATGTATAAAACATTATATAAAAACGTTTTAAAGTGTACATAATTAATTTTTTTAAATCATTTGTGCAGTACTTAAATACGCAAAATTTGCTATGTGTGGTTCGATATAGTATGCGGTTTATTCCTAAGTTGCTTTGGTTTTAGTTTTCGTAGTTGTCTAACCAGATGTTTGTTTATTGGACAGCACAGCTTTTGTCATGTTGTACCGTATAACGATAACACATGGGGGTGGTGACTTCTGAGGTTGAAGTATTTATTACTCGAATTGCAAAGTTTACTTGTAAGTACATTTTAATTTGTGAAACTTACAAGCACCACTTTTGGATGGTAAAATAAATGAATATATCGCCACGTTGCTGCCAAATAGAATACAAGAACTAAAAACGTATATCTTCTAGGTGGGCCTAAGATATCCAATGTTCTCTGAAATTATGCCTACGATGTTTTACTTTATAAGACACTAAGATTTTACTTCCCTTCGCAATGTGTAGACTCACAACCCGGGTGTCGGCGTCTTGGCACGAGACAGTGGCGCTGTAGTCTAAGAAAGGTTATGTCTAGTCGGTGGTTACTAGACGATGAGTAGAAGTTAATAAACTGGTAGCCATCTACTCAAATAATATGTGCCCTGTGAGCCGTGAGACACGTAGACTCGCCTAAAACAAATTCGCGACGGTATTAGCCATTTAATGATACAAATTACTATTTATAACAACGTGCTAGGACGACGCCACCACTTTTATCTATTTCAATCAAGCAAATAAAAGACCTTCAAGGGTACGTTACTTTACTATTTACAACTTTACTTTACGTTACATTCATTTTTATATGTTTGGCATCAAAGGGCTACTAATTTAATAATACGAAAAGATAAATTTTACTTACGGACAAAGCGCGCGAGGTCTGCTCGGTCACATAGTTGGGCTGCTACAAAGGGTTAGAAGAAGATATTCATACGCGTGCCAATTAGGTAGTTACTCCGCCCAATAAGTTTGTTCCGGAACATTTGATAAAAATAATATTAAATTATACTGGCCGACTAAGTTGCGAAATTTACATTATATGAAAGTTAATTAAGCAATTAACGGTACCATGTTAGTTTCAGTTCTGACTTTGTATGTTTGTTTAGAAATAATAATATTGTAACCTAATTTATTTATTTTGGTGTTACAGTTCTGTTTATTGTGAGTGAGTAATCAGTTCTGTTTATAGAGAGTAAGTAATATTTTGTTTTCTATTATCATGGTAAGACCAAGAAAACCTAGGACTGTGTTTAAGAAGAGACGCAATGTAGGTGTTCCTAAAGTAAACTCTGTTTCTAGTGATGTAGACCTAACTACAAACACTATAGATTTCCCTAGGCCTAACTTTCCTGAGATTCATTTGAAACCTGTAGAATCTGTACCAAAACTAAGTTCTTCTGAAAAGAAAATTGGCGACTTGGAAGATGTATATAGTAAATTTAGTTTAGAATAAAATCTAAATATAGTTGTTGACCTATCTTTGTTGAATTGTGATTTACTTCAACCAGTTGTTTGTTCGAATAGTGGATTCCTGAATCCAGGTTAGGTTAGTAAGTAGTATTGGTTTGGCCTCAAATATTGAACTATTTTGTAAGAACTGTTCTTTTAGGTTTGATTTCATGACATCTAATAAGTTGAAAGGAAAGCCAAAGTTATTTGAAAATAATGTTCGGCTTGTATACAGTCTTCGCTTCGTAGGAAAAGGCAAAAAAGCGGCCCAAACAATTTACGGTATAATGAATTTACCTCCAGCACCAACTCATTTTGAAATCCTACACAGATGTTTTAGGTTCAGCAGCTGAAGATGTATGTTTTGAATGCATGAATGATGCTGTAGAGGAGGCAGTTGATGTAAATAGTGGAGAACAGAACATAGCGGTGGCTATCGATGGTACATGGCAGAAGCGAGGGCATACGTCCCTCAATGGCGTCATAATGCCAACCAGCTTCGACACCGGAAAAGCTATTGACGTGTCTATACTATCAAAATATTGCAAGTGTCCTAACAATGAATCTCATAGTCCTTCCTGTACAGCTAATTACAAAGGCTCTAGTGGTGAAATTGAGGTACAAGGCGCAGGAGACATTTTTCGTAGGTCGATGACTGCGTATAACGTTAGATATACTCAGTACTTGGGAGATGGTGATTCCAAAGGTTTCATCGCTGTCCAAGAGTTGGAACCATACGGTCCTGATCATAAAATATCTAAACTGGAATGTCTGGCACAAGTCCAGAAAAGAATGGGCACAATATTGAGAAAACTAAAATCAGAAATCAAACGTATTATTTTATCTGACGGTAAAGGCTTAGATAACAAGAATAGGCTATCTCAAGCAGTCATTGATCAACTCCAGACCTGCTATGGTTTAGCAATAAGAAGGAACACAGACAGTCTCGACAACATGGTGAAAGACATTTGGCCTTTGTACTTCCACAAGAATTCAAGTGACAATGACCCACACCACGGTTTGTGTAGAAAGGCGAGACAATTTGGTGGGGATACCAAAAGGCAAATGCTAAAGGTGAGACTTACAGCCAGAAAATAATAGTATTCCTGTGGCTGTAATTGAATTTATAAAACCAGTTTTTAAATGTCTGACATAGAACTGCTGCGGAAATTTTTACATGGCAAGACACAAAATCCGAACGAAAGTGTGAACGCGGTTATTTGGTCTACGCTACCCAAAACCGGCTTTATCGGACTGAATATACTACAATTCGGAGTGTATGATGCTGTGTCAGTGTTCAATGGTGGTAATTTAACTAAATGCAAGTTGTTCCAAAAACTAGGGATGAACATTGGAAAATTTACTATGCTTAGCATGAAACAAATGGACCAACACCGCATTAAAGCATCGGAGCGTAACTCTTCAGATTTCAAAAAGCAAGCGAGGCAAAAGAAAAGACAAGTGAAGAGAAAGCTGGAAGATAAGGAAGAATACCCTGATTACCAAACTATGGAGCTGGCCAGTTTTTTGCTAAATTTTTTGCTTACAATTTTTTGCCGTTTCCCGAAAAATATGTATTTTAAACTTTGAACGCAGATTCCTCAGGAACTACTGCATTTATTTCTACAAAATTTTTACCACAATTTACCAACATACTAATTCACACTTTAGCAGGGAAATATAGATATCTCTAATATAGAAAGAAATTCTATATTTTTTTTTAATCAACAAAATGTATTGTAATATTAAAAGATGTAATAAAAATATTAATAAATATTATTCTTTTAAATCCATATGTTAACGTGTACTCTAACTTGTCTAGAATACCTGGTAATAATTTGGTTCAATTATCTTTAATGGTGTCTGAGAAAGCTGTGCTCAAAATATGCAAAATTAACATGGAAAGATACAACACTCCTGGTCCTCTTAATGATTTCGTATCTTATCATCAATTTTCAATACCAATTGTACAAATGTACAAGTCATTGGCGAATATTTAATTTACCTGAGTCAAAAAAATCGGAAGCTGTGATTAATATCTTAGTGGAATTGGGGGAGTTTACAAAAGCTCAATGCTGACCTTATTATATGTAATATGTACAATGAGAAGAGATATATTGTATTATTCTTGCATGTATGAAGAAAAACAAACTTTTTATAACTAAAAGGTTTTACAAATAATCACATAAAAAGAGACAGAGATGCCTACGGGTTTGACAGTGTAATTAAAACGTAATCTTTGGGGTAATTAAACTGCGCTAATTAAAACCACTTTGTAAGCATTTGATGAAACTCGCCGGAAACTGAACAGAGGATGTTACAAAAGATTAACAGTATTGGGTTTGGTGGTTGTAACGGTTACAACTTTTTTATGGCCGGCTCTAACCCTCGCGGATATAAACGTTCCTTTGATCGAGCTATTAACTAACGCAGGCTACCCTGGTCGTAAAGAATTATTATTTAGCGTACATTTCCCCTTTAATTTTATACGCTGCTTCAGTAAAAACTCAATTCAAATTAATCAATGTAATTTTATGATAGTTGTTAGTTATTCTCCGTTCCTGTGAAGTTTTTAGATATACAAATTGTGCAAGTTAAAAGACCTTTTTATTCTTGGATAGTTGGAAAAAGAACTGACTTTGTAGACATGAGATTTTAACACAATAACAATAATTAATTGCAGTGTAGTCTTGCATTTAATACTCACCTCATATCTTAGCTCTTCAGAATTTATAATCTATTTCTATACAATTTGTATGACACCTATTTATTGAACATAAACATAAATATACTATGTAAAAAAAGATCTGGAGAAATATTTAATCTGGAAACTTGAAATTTGGCATGCAACTTATTTTCTAGATGGGCAAGAAGGTTTCAATGTTGGTATATTTCCAACCATATGATTATACTGAGCGTCATTGAAGCTTGTTCAATAGACTAACACAATTTTTATTTTGTCCGCCGGGGAGGATGTAAAAATTTAATCTTGTATGAGTGTACGTTTGTCTGTCTGTCTGCATGATATCTCGATAATAAAATGGGAAATAGACTTGAAACTTTGCATGCAACTTCAGCGAAACCTGTTACGCACATGTGACTCGAGGTGTGGTGCAATCCCACTTTCTCTTAACACGCGTTAACAGGCTTTGCTCAGGTTGCATGCAACATTTCAAGTCTATAATAGCAGTTGTTACTATTTTACATATTAAAATGTCATATCATTGCACCCAGTATGTGTACAAATATATTTACTCCGGATTTTTCTTTTATGGTTACCCATAATAGGAACGTAAAAGTGTTCAGGAAATCTCAGCAATATTCCATGAAGTGACACACAACACCATTATATCCGATGTCGCTTACATATAAATGAAGATTCGTTCAAACTTACAAGTATATAGGTCTAGAAATATTTCCAACTCCAGGCTTCTCTAACTCTCAACCAATCAAATTCGGTATGTACCATGTTAAATACAAATATATAAAGTATGATCAATTTGAGAAAGTATGTTAAGTTTACCACATAAACACATTACTACTTATGTATCGGTCTTATTAACAAAAGTAGACGGAAATAGAATACATTTCCGGGCCTAATATAAGTCATGAACAATATCAGTTTGCATTAACATTATGAACTGTTATATATTATTGATAGTTTATGGATGAGTTGCGTCAACATCAAGTAATTAATCAGAAATATTTGGTAGTATATATAGAATAATTTTAAATTAAGTAAGTTTAACTAAAATACTTCTTATAGTATAATTGTACCATGAAGGTCAGATTGGGCTCACATTTATCCTTACCAACAGTGTATTGGTTTTATTAACGAAATTAGACGGAATTAAATATATTACAGTGGTAACGGAAATAGGCCTGATATAAGTCATGAATACTTCAGTTTTATTACCATTATGAACTGATATGTATTAATGATAGTTTATGGATGGGTTGCGTCAACATCAAGTAATCAATCAGGAATATTTGGTAATATATATATATAATATATATATATATATATATATATATATATATATATATAAAGAGAGAGAGAGAGAGAGAGAGAGAGAGAGAAATTTATAAATTGATAAATTATTTATTTAACCTGCCCTGGTTTAGACCAACGGTCCACTCTTACACCAGAACAGGCAGAAAAATATACAGAATATTACAAAACATTATAGTTGCGGGTTTTGTCTTACTATTGTTGCTAAATACAAATATATTATATATTATATAGCACATATTACTACACCCTAAATACATTTCATATTACAAGTTAGATCGCTTTTTTGTACAACTCTAAAAATCCTAAAATCAATACAGTTGTCCTTATTTTATCACTAATTATACACATACAACACAGACACATCATAGAGGACAAATTATTTGGCGTTAACTATTACACGATTATCTATTCACTATATCAATATTATCTTACAAAAGTTATGATGTTGCTGTAATTACATTGAGCTGACAGTTATATCACTGATAACAATCGATCACTATTTCTAAACATACATATCTTATATAACTCAGGAATTACATTTTTTTAAATTATTTTCCTTTTTGTTAGTTCTCATATCTTAGTAACAATAAATCTTTTACTTTACCAGCAAATATGTGTTCTTTTTCAATTCTCTTTATACTACTATCCAGACTATTCAACAATCTTATTGATGTCACTAAAAACGATTTTGTGTACGTGACAGTCCTGTGAATTGGAAACTGAAACATCTCATCGCCAAATCTGGTTGCTCTTAAATGGACATTGTGCATTACATTATAACATTCAAATAAATATTCTGGTTTTTTATATTTTAAAATCTTAAAAGCTACATTTAGTACACTAAGTTCCCTTCTTTCCTGTACTTTTAGCCATTTTCATTTGTTTATAGTACGGTGTTACATGCTCATCGTATTTCAAGTTATATATATACAGGGTGTACATAAAGTCCTGCACGGGTATAATATTTTCTGAACGATGACAGATAAATAAACAATATTTGGTACATCAATACTACACCTAAAAATATACTTTTTGAAGGAACTATCAGTTTTCTGTAATATCATGGGGATGTCCCGCAAGGAGTCAGAAGGAAATCTTAAATAGGAGCATAGGTCAATATGGACATCATTTTAAAGGGCTTATCTAGCAGGAGTTTAATGCCGCAAAACCTCACTCAAAAAGATTGATCCAGTACAAAATGGCGGGCTGTTCAAAAGATTTTTACTTGGTTACATTTTATTAGTAGCCATAACCCCCCAGTAAAAGCAAAAACTGCAACCAAACAATAATTGCAGCTAACTACTACATTATGCTTGTCAGTTGTACAGAAGTGAATTATGACATTAGTTATCCTCAAGGGTTACAAATTTGGTCCTAATATATTGATAACGGGGAAAACCTGATAACAGTAACAATTAGAAAATCTCTTATCTTTGGGTCGCAGTTAGGACTTTCCTATTAGCCAGTCTATTCATAGTAGGCTATTCTAGTTTTCTTGTTTTAGTAGTGCTGTCCATCCATTTTATCAGTGCGCTTTAGTACAAAAGAGTTTGTCGTATTGCTTGTAGTTCTTCAACTACACTATGTCGCTTGACGAACGTGAACGTATAACACTTCTTATGATGGTTGGTTGGGGAAAATAACAGACGATCACACGATGAAGCATGCCATTTATTTAATGACTACTTTCACGAGAGGCAGCCAATTTCTAGAACAACTGTAGGGAGAAACTGTTCAACACTTTATGGAAACAGGGAAGTGTTTCCGATCGTCATAGGTCGCTGAGATTTCTAATTGTTACTGTTATCAGGTTTTCCCCGTTATCAATATATTAGGACCAAATTTGTAACCCTTGAGGATAACTAATGTCATAATTCACTTCTGTACAACTGACAAGCATAATGTAGTAGTTAGCTGCAATATTTGTTTGGTTGCAGTTTTGCTTTACTGGGGTTATGGCTACTAATAAAAATGTAACCAAGTAAAATCTTTGAAACAGCCGCCATTTTGTACTGGATCAATCTTTTTTGAGTGAGGTTTGCGGCATTAAACTCTGCTAGATAAGCCCTTTAAAATGATGTCCATATTGACCTATGCTCCTATTTAAGATTTCCTTCTGACTCCTTGCGGGACGTCCCCCATAATATTACAGAAAACTGATAGTTCCTTCAAAAAAGTAGATTTTTTAGGTGTAGTATTGATGTACCAAATCATGTTTTATTTATCTGTTATCGTTCAGAAAATATTATACCCGTGCAGGACTTTATGTACACCTGTATAACGTATGCAAGCATTCTGAGCTTTTTGCAATTGATTCGTTGGTACACTGTTAACATCACAGTAAGCTGCAATTCCGTAATCAATTATAGGAAACACTAAAGCCGAAACTAGTTGCTTTCTTACATCCAAAGAAGGTCTAAAACGTAAACGTCTAAATTGATATAAACATTGATATATCCTTTTAGTGACATAATTAACTTGATTATTCCACGACAATGAATCACTGAGCCTTAGACCTAAGTTAATAACATCTCTTTCAAGCTTAATAGTCTGCTCACCAATTTTTATCGGAGCTATGTTATTGTGTAAAATATTGTTCATTAGTCTAGAAGATCCAATTAAAATTGGTTTACATTTGGTTATATTTAGGTTCAAGCCATGATATCTACACCAAAAGTACACAGTCATAAGGTCAATATTAAGATAATTCGTAATTGTATGATTCAATTTATCTACGTCACAATGAATATATAGTTGCATGTCATCCGCATACATCATCGTATTACTAAACAATATATTATCACTTATCCTATTTATATACAAACTAAACAAAAGGGCTGACAACGTAGAGCCTTGTGGAACACCAACAGAATTAACTCTCCAATCAGAGGTTGCTCCACCTTGTGTCTTTATTCTTTGCATTCTATCAGACAAATAGGATTCAAACCATTCGATAGATGCATTGCCAAAATTGTACGATTTCAAAATGGACATTAGCAGTAAATGATTGACACAGTCGAAAGCACGACTGAAATCCAACAACATAAGTACAGTTAGACGTTTATTGTCAATAGCTCTTCTAATATCGTCTGTAACTTTAATTAGCGCTGTTTGTGTACTGTAACAACTTCTGTAACCTGACTGGTACTTAAACATTATGTTATTTCTATTAACAAATTCATTTAATTGATAATATACTAACTTATCAAGTAACTTGCCCAGTACACATAATATATTTATTGGTATAAAATGACTACATTGTACAGAATTAGCTACTTTAGGCAAAGGCAAGATATTGGCTTTTTTCCATTCATTGGGATAAACACTATTACTAATGGAGTAATTAAAAATGTGACATAGCACATGCTCTATTTCCTTGAAAATTAACTTAAGAAATTTTAATTGAACCCCATCTGGACCAACTGCATTTGATGAGATTGTATTAAAAGCACGAAAAATCTGTTCCTCTGAAAACTCACAAAAATTAAACGTTTGTTCGTTAGGTTTACTTAGGCTCTCATAGTACTCAATGAGGTTCAAGTTAAAATTATTTTGAACTCCACAAAAATAATCATTCAAATTATCAAGATTAATCATAGGCTCAATTACCCTATCGGTTTGTTTACCAATACCTTGATTTCTAATAACATCCCACATTTTTTTATTTGTACCCTCAGAAGAAATCAATGACTGAAAATAGCTGTTTCGTTTGTCTCTCAATAATCGTTTAACATTATTTCTCAGTACTCTGTACCTTTCCCATATATTAACATTTCTTGTTCTAACGTAATGTCTATACAAAATATCTCTCTCAGTCATCATATTTTTTACAGCAGTATCCAGCCAAGGGCAAACAGGCCTCTTTTTATGTATTCTCCTTTCCGGAACATACTTATTAAATAAAACATTAAGATTATTAACAAGTATTTTTACTTTATCGTCAATAGATCTTTGTTCATACAAATCATTCCATTGTACATTAGTACATTCGGCTTTAAGCTCCTTAATATTAATATTCTTAAAATCTCTAACTAAATTTGTACACATATTACTTATCTTAACTTTTAAATCTATTTCCACATATATCATGTCATGGTAAGATACCCCGGATGCTGGAACCTGTCCATAATTCTTCACCTTGTCCATGTCATTACAAATAACTAAGTCAAGCCATGTATCAGATTGCGGTAGGTGATAGGTAGGTTGTAAAGGTAAGATAGTGAAACTTAAATTATACACCAGATTTAGTAACTGAGTTCTGTCATAAGACGGTCTACTAGTATTAAGGTCTATATTAAAATCACCTAGGACTAAGATATTCTGGTAATTAGGTACTAAATTTGCAAACACTTCAAATAATTCAGCTAATTGACCCGCTTTAGGAGGTCTATAAACCACACATAATAATAATTTCCAGCCGTGACATACTTCTACAATTAAATACTCAGGTTTTTTACAGTAAGTGGGTTGAGATGATGATACTATTTTATATTTAAACATTTGATTAATATATAAAGCAACTCCTCCCCTTTCCTTACCCTCTCTGTCGTTCCTTACAATATTATATCCGTTTATTTTATATGGCAAAGATGAAATTACAGGTTTAAGAAAGGTATCGGAAACAGCTATGAAATCAAACCCGCCATCATTGACAAGACTAAAGAAAGAATCGTAATGCACAATTAAATTTTCCACATTAACATGAGCAGCTTTGAAACATTTTTTAGATTTATTACAACCAGCTGATCTCGTTTCTCTTTGAGTAATCAAGTTATCCGACATAGACAGGACTATAAAACATAGCGCAAGACTTGTAACACTTAAATTCACAGGTGGTAAGGAGAAGTGACATCTTAAACATTAAACACAATAAAGCACATTGATCCACAAACAAAACACTGAAATCTGAATATAAATGCAAAAAAACGCTCATGCATATTGCAACTATTATACATTCCTTAGAAACTAATATATACATTTTTCCTGGAAACAACTCATGAAGTCATGCCAACTTTTCCAAGTCACTGACACTTTCTACAGTCACATACCGATCGCCCTCATTTTTCCGCAGGAAGATGCGTCCGTTTTTCACCCACAAATACGCGTATTGCTTACTCTTCTTTACTTCTCTCGCCGCTCTCAGTAGTTAGCGGCGCTCTCGAGTTAGAGTGTCATTGACATATATAACGTGACCGTCTCCAGTATTGAAACCAAGGTCCCGCGAATTGAGATTTTTCTTCTTCCGACGACAGTCAATAAATTTTATTTTATCACGTTTGCGAAGAAAGCGCACAACAATGCCATTAGGTTTTGTGGGGTCCGTATAGTTAGATTTTTATCTGTAACAATTATCGACCATTTCTTCCTCAAATTTAAATCCTATTACTTCAGATATTTTTTCCAGTATTACTATAATATTTTCTCCCTTTTCACAAGGTATGCCCTGAATCTCAACTTCATTTCCCAACTCCCGTTGTTCCAAATCATAACATTTATTAGTCAATTCATAAACTTTCTTTTTCAAATTGACATTTTTCTTGAAAAAGTGTTTCAATATTATTTGAAACAACAGTAAGCTTATTAGATACATCCTCAATTTTCTTCGCATTTTCTTCCAACCAATCTGAGTACTTTTGCAATGTGCAATTAAATTGGTGATTGGTTTCCTTTACCTCCTTACGAAAAGAAATCATTTCATTCAGTATATCAGACAAGGTGACACCACTTGCCTTATCAGTCCCATCAGTAGATAAGGAACTGGTAGCCGCTGCCGGCTTACCAGTAGTGTGGGCAGTGGATGGCGCCACGCTAACCCAATGCCTGATTAATCTTGTTATCGTCATCTACGCACATGTTACAAACCCACGACTCCTTAATCTTTAGATAATCGTCCTTGACGATAACTGGCATTGTACACTTGAAGTGATACAAGAGATTACACCGAACACATACGGCCTTATAAGCATTGTGCGAAAACACCTTCTTACAACTATTACACATTTTTTTAATGCCAGTATTAGATTCTGATTCACCATCTGACCCCATAGTCTTAAATAGAAAATTAGATCTCTGTCCCACAGGTGTTAATGGGGTATTGTCACCTCGACAACATTTTTTTCTTTCACAAGGTTGACACTTCCAATTAACTCCACTATTAATTACGTATTCATAATCAGCATGTTTAACATGGGTTAAGCACGTAAGATGATACGTAGCTTTACAGAAAAAACATACCAGGTGTTTGTCCATAGATGTAACATCCTGACGACACTGGAAACAGTTCATGATTATAATCTTGCCACGGGAAACTATACGAAAACAAGTTAATTTATATATATATATATATATATATATATATATATATATATATATATATATTATCGCAACAATAATGTACACCATGCGTCCACTCACAACAGCGTCGAGAGAGAGAGAGAGAGAGAGAGAGAGAGAGAGAGAGAAATTGATAAATTGTTTATTTAACCTGCCCTTGTTTAGACCAACGGTCCACTCTTACACCAGAATAGGCAGAAAAATATACAGAATATTACAAAACATTACAGTTGCGGGTTTTGTCTTACTATTGTTGCTAAATACAAATATATTATATATTATATAGCACATATTACTACACCCTAAATACATTTCATATTACAAGTTAGATCGCTTTTTTGTACAACTCTAAAAATCCTAAAATCAATACAGTTGTCCTTATTTTATCACTAATTATACACTTACAACACAGACACATCATAGAAGACAAATTATTTGGCGTTAACTATTACACGATTATCTATTCACTATATCAATATTATCTTACAAAAGTTATGATGTTGCTGCAATTACATTGAGCTGACAGTTATATCACTGATAACAATTGATCACTATTTCTAAACATACATATCTTATATAACTCAGGAATTACATTTTTTAAAATTACTTTTCTTTTTGTTAGTTCTCATATCTTAGTAACAATAAATCTTTTACTTTACCAGCAAATATGTGTTCTTTTTCAATTCTCTTTATACCACTATCCAGACTATTCAACAATCTTATTGATGTCACTAAAAACGATTTTGTGTACGTGACAGTCCTGTGAATTGGAAACTGAAATATCTCATCGCCAAATCTGGTTGCTCTTAAATGGACATTGTGCATTACATTATAACATTCAAATAAATATTCTGGTTTTTTATAACTATAACTTCATAATAATAACTATGAATAACTTAATAACTCTTCATCATATATATATAATATATATATATATATATATATATATATATATATATATATATATATAGAGAGAGAGAGAGAGAGAGAGAGAATAATGTTCAAGTAAGTAAGTTTAACTTCACTAGGTATATAAACTTCATAAATTAAACAAATTATAAGAAGTATATAATAGTCTACAAGTATTCGACACAGTAGATATGTATGACGAATGAATGGTACGTTATATGTACGAACCAAAATTAGCCCACAGCTTATAACGAATCTATTATTCCGTTTGCAACGATAAAAAATATGAAAGTACACACTATTTTGCGTATTTAACATGCAAATAATCAATATTACAATAAGCTATCTTTTTTATTATTGAATAATGTCATATCCAGTTGGTGACGTTTCACCAATTGGTCAAGATTTGCGAATATGAAATGGATGTTTAAGAATCTATGACAATCCATCGTAGACCTTAATATCACACCCTGTGAGACTGTGAGAGGCTACCAACTCCACGCTCAAAGTAATAACACAAATGTGGGAGCAAGCTATGGAATGCTTCCTATTGTCTCAGTTAGGCATGAGGACCAAAGATAAAGTTAAAGATAAAGATAAAGATGCTATAACCAAAGATAAAGTTTGCCAGTACCCTTATTGAAGGTTACAAACTTCATAAATCTTTTCATTAAGATGATACACTGCTTAGAACGTCAAAATTCAGCTAACACACAACACATATTACGAACAAAAACATCATTTCTTTTAGTATAATAATTGTATCATGGAGGTAAGATTGGACCCACATCTATCACAAATCCTGTGAATCGCCAACTACAAACATATAATTACTATTCTATGTAATTTTATTTTATTTCATTATATATTTCTAAACAATACGTATATTTATTCTTATTATTAATCACTAATCATTATCCTTTGTTATCGTTATATATAAATGTAAATTTAATAAATAATCGAGAAATAACTATGTTAGTAAAACTTGATATAGTAAAATTATAATGAGCTAGCAATATTAGATTTGTAATTAATATTAATATTTCAGCTCTCATTTGTAAAGCGTTAATGAAGTCATGTCCGTTTGAGGCCATACACACTATGTTTAATATAGGAACTCCAATAATATCATAACAAAACATAATATTATCACTAACCTCTGCATATTAAAAGTTCTGAACAAACAATATTATTAATTAAGTGTGCAAGAGCAATTCTTTATTACATCATAGTTAATAACAAACAACCATTGATATAGCTTAATATTTTGTAATGCTCCTAGTCATGTGTTTGGCATATGTAAGTCAAACTGTAATGGTATTCAGAAATTATTTACGTACACTGTAGATAAAGGCATACCATCCCTATAGAATTCACCAATATTGATTGTTTATTGCGATGGTTATTGTTCAACTGATTGATATTAAAAACAGTAAGGCATCTAGTCACTGCCTACAAACGCAGCCACAGCAAGAAAATTGGACACCTAACGACGATATAAATTACCGTGATGTAGAAGTCAACATCAACCGGCTTTACTGGAACGTTTGAATTCTATTTATGGGCATATGTGGCGATCAATGTTTTATTTTTTATTACGAGTATATTAGTATCATGAACTCAATTACAAAAATATGGCTCAGTTTCAGTTCCAAAGTAATTTTATTGTACTACGCTTCGCTTGGAATGAATTCCACTATTCATGTATGATGAGAGTGGACCATATATTTATTTTATACTGCTGCGTATTTAAAAATTCAGGTCATCTTTTATTCCGCCTATCATCGAAAATTTGAAAATCCGTCGGGTGTACGTATTTAAAGGTGCTAAAAAAAGTTCTTCACTTAATTTTCCAAGATATAAGGTTTTGTATACGTTCTAAAAAAGGCAATTATTTAAAAGCTATGAGCAAAGCGTCTTTCAAAAAATGGATAAACATTTCGGTCTCCAGCAAATCATCTATTAAAACGAGCATAAAAAATATTTTATAGTTAAGTTTAAAACTAAAGGCACAGAGCTTTTTTATATTACCAGATATAAGTCTAAGACATATTACAACGAAAGTTGTATTGTATGTTGTCAGCGATAAAACAAGGATCACTTAACGTCTGTTTTAACTTCACTTCCGATGCAAATGTCATTTCCGGGTGCAATAAACAGGGTGAGGGCCTTATTTTCACGTAACTGCTGTTTTTCTTCCATAACAGTTAAAATTAATAATAACTGAATTTAAATCTCTTGTCAAACGATCGGAGCCAATCTTTTACAGTAATATTCCTTTACTTACTACTAACATTGAAAACATAGTACACTGGCATTTACCCCATTTCTCCGTAGTAAACAGAGTTATTATGTTTTGTTGTAATTGTATAGAAAAGTCTATAAGGTCCACATGTGGTAGGTTGACTTCGTTTGCCCAGTGGGAGGCGAAAGATCTTCTCTTGGGTTCGTGGTGAGGAAGGTTGTATAAACTTTTCAAAATAAAACAACGGAGTCGAACTAATATATGATTTATTAAAATTAGCACACTCTTTGGATTAGATTATTAAAATAATTAGGTTTGATTAATACATAACTAAGAATTTAGAATTTGGCTTCCGAAATATTAAAATATGGATAAAGAGAGAGAGAGAGGGGGGGAGATGGCCTAAGTTAACGTCTGTCGCGTTTCCGCACAAGTTAGCCGACTCCCCGAGCATCACCTCAACATCGCCCGATCCTCCCGCTGCCAAGGCTCCGGACCAATCAGAGGGCGTTTCGTCTTAGGATGGTACTCTGAGAGGTGCTGCCGCCTAGGCGATTTATTTAGTAAATCAAATCAAATCTTTAATTGCTCGCAACAATTTCTTCACATTGTATGGCAAACGTCATAATTATTTCTAAATTTTAAACTCTCATACCACACAACTACCACATTCAAACTTACATAATTTTCATACATTCCAGTCTCTTTCATCCTTCGCCAATTTCAACCCACTTACAGCGCTGGAGTCAGTTATCGAATTGGGCGGTCTCCCAGTTAAACGCCAGAAACTCGTCAACGCTGTAGAATGCCTTTGACACCAGAAAACGCTTAAGACGAGCTTTTGACGCCTTGGCCGTTTGGGCGTTTTTTCATAGAATTTGGCAATCTGTTGATGAATTGAACACCTGCCTGCGAAGGCAAGTGCTCATAAACTACCGTTCTGTGTCTTCCAGTTCGGTAGTTATCTCTGCCTCTACTCTCATACCCGTGTATGTCACGTCCCCTGGTAAGGGCACATTTAAACAAACAGAACAAAGATGTTTCTAAAATGTAGAGACTGGGCAAAGTCAACAGTTTCAAATTTTTGAATGCTGTCCTGCACAACTCTCTGAAATTCAACTTTGCGATAATACGAATTGCTTTTTTTTGTAATTTGAACACCCTCAGGAAATTGTTGCCTGCACAGGCCCACCACAACACCACCCCATAGGAAAGGTGGGAGTGAATTAGCCCATAATATGCCGCAATCAATACCTGACTGGGGCAATACCGGGCCAAGGACCTCAAAACATATATTCCTGAGGACAGTTTGGTACACACATGGTCAATGTGGTTGTTCCATGTCAACCCTCGATCGAGGAGTATTCCAAGGAATTTTGTGGAGTAGACTTCTTCCAATATGGAATCTGCCAACATGACAGCTGACCCACATTGGGAGTCCACTGGGCGCAGCGCGAAATTTAGCACGTTGGATTTAGAAGAATTTGTTTGAAGGTTGAGGCTGTTGAAATATTGAACACAGTTGTTGATATCGACAAAGGTTTGTAGTTCCTCTGAAACAGAGAGTCGTGTCATCAGCATACTGCACGATTTTGCCATGCAGCAGCGATGAATGTACGTCGTTGACATACAACAAGAACAGGATTGGGCTGAGTATAGATCCCTGGGGAACTCCATAGCTCAGTTGCATTGGTTTGGAAAATTGGTTTGAGATCTGAACCACTTGAGCTCTCTGACTTAAAAATGATTTAAGCCATAAGAGCGGCACGCCTCTGATGCCATGAGATTGTAGTTTGTCAAGCAGTATTTCATGGTCAACGCAGTCGAATGCTTTAGTAATTAACGAAGTACATGGTGCTTTTAGACTGCTCAAGGCCTGCGTACAACACAACTATTGCTGATTTCAGCGCATTCCGTACACGTGGCTGCGACAACACCGGTGTCGTCGCATCACCGCGGGCTTCAATTTAATGCATATACAGGGTGTGGCAGAACTCCTGTCCCTTTCTTCTGAAGTCCTGAAGTGGCCTTAACGCCTATATTTTAATATATCAATCCGGATGGCACTTGATGTGTACGGCAGCATTGTTACATATTGTGGAGGTCTTACCAGTATAAAGGTGGTTAAAATAATCACTAAAGTAAGAACAAGACATTTTCGTAGTATTAGGTTAAACTAATTTATTTTGTTAAAATTTTGGGGCGTTAACACCGAGGTGTCACACACACAAAAATATTTAAAATGTGATGCTCTACTAAAAGTATTCCTTTTAACATGGTTGAGATTCTTCTTAAAATGTTCAATGGTCTACCTTGAAAAGGTAAATCTAGTCGTGCCGGCCTTAAAATGTCCTTTTTACAAAAATTACGACATTATGTCAATACTTTACTGAGTAATGTCGGTACTTATTAAAGTACCGTTTATTAAAACGGTTCACAGGTTTTTCCTCTAAAATATAAAAACTAATATTAAAAATAAAGTACCTAGATATCGTATTGGGTGAGAATAATTTCTTAGACAGGGAAGGAGCCTTGTAAACATGTAGTAGGATTAAGCTTGCCTTAAATATTTTAACTTTCGCCTTCATCTCATTTTAACGAATATGTAAATGACCTGTGAAGTAATAGATTAAATATATGACCTGGATATTTAGAATATTTACGATCAAGTTAGTGGACTTTCACTGAAAACAAACTGAGCAGACAGATTTGAAAGTTGTTTAGAGGCAGGATCATTACAGATTTTCTAGTGAACTTATAATTTTTTAGAATGCCAGACTGTGTGAATTTTTGGAAACATACATTTATTTGGTTCGTAATATATTATAATTTTTGTTAGTTTTATTGATATTAACCAAATTAAAATAAAGGATGACACTATGATATATACTATAGTCGTTTTTGTGATTTATACCTATCTGAATTCATGTAGTTGGTGTTACTCACTGATTTTTCAACTCTCATAATTTACAGCATTTACGACGACAAACTTAAAACATTATTAAAATTCATAGTGTAAGATGGAGTGGTAAACACATCTTTGAATAAACAAAAAAGTCACTTGTTTCGCATCAGAAATACTTTTAGATTTTCGAGGTAGGCCCTAATAACTACATTTTCAATGTATCTTATTAAAAAAAGTTGTATTGACTCCTATGTGACATTAAATAATCATACTCTATAAACTATCTCCTTCTATAGGCTGTAATTTTAGTATCAACTAATATTGTTAACTACTATGGAATTGAAACAAAACATTTGTATAGGCTACATATTTGAAGGGAAATAGTCAATTTAAACATTTAATATTTTTACGTTTTTAAATTACATTCTCACATCCAAAAGTTTACACATTTCACAATTGTTTGGTTTTACTATTATATAATATTTTCTTAATTTTACTTTCCCAGTATATTTTCACAAATTTATGATTGTTCTAAACTCCTAAAATGTTCTCTATAACTATGTCAACAACATAATGAACAAACGTTAAAAAAATTGTACTGCTATCGGCTAAAATAAAACTCTGAATATTCATAGTGACCAAAGTACAAAATTCTACTAATTGCTACAAACTAGTGTACAAGTTAGATGATTTAAATTAACTCTATGCCAGTCATACCAAATGGTTTATCATAATAAAACAGTGAAGGACCTGATGATTATGTTTACATAAACAAATCACACTCTACAGTTTGCGTGTGACAATTCTCGAGTTTATAGTCGAAATACTGAGACACGGTTTCCCGTTTATTGCAGGGTTTACTACTTCACTCTGTCTTCGAATATAAACCTACATCCACTTTGCTCCTTTAAAATCACTACAATAAATCTAGTTCTGTTATGGAAAATATATATTGACAAAATTAAGTACAACTTGTCAAGTTTTATCACAAGTACAGGTTGCATGTACTCTGTAAATAACTGAAAAAAACTGTAAAAAAGAGTTATTTTGAGGCATCCTTTGGAAGAATTGTTAAGTTTTGAACAACCGTATAATGATTAAAAAGGTATCATAAAATTAATGGAAATATATAATACCTACAGTAAAAAATCGTAAACAACATATGCATATTATATAAATATAAAACTTTTTTATTTTAATTATTTTCGCTGAGTTTTTTGTAATGTTATCAAACTACAGGGTTCTGATGAATTACTCTGTCAAAGTTCGCCATTTGATTTCTCAGGTTTAAATAGGTAGTGGTGTATGTACAAGTCTCACAGTGATTAATGTAATTACTACATGAACAAGCACATATCGCAGAGAAAACTTTTTTTAATTAGTTCTGGCTTTATTCTGCTAAATGTGATACAAAAACCCTATATGTTGTACTGTAGTTTTATTTACTAAATTTCTACAAATTAAATCACTTATTTGATATGTGTATCAAACTTTTATATGGGTCTATGTTATGTTCTGCACAGTTATGAGTTTGCTTTGTCTTTAAAACAAGAAGCTCAGAAACTGTATGTGTACTAGAAGAAAATTTGCGCTGCTTAAGAAGAAACATGATGTTTTGGATAGCTAAAAGTTGGTGTATGAGGTGCATTTCATGTGGAAGGATTATAGGCATTAGTTCTCAATCAAGAAGGGTTGGTCAGCTCTTTTACCATCCCCTCCAGTGGGAAAGCGGGCAGAGATTGCACGCCGTTATTTCTCGGCTAGTAACTGCCTTTAAACACTTAGATAACCCAAAACTACTCCAACAGTCATCCCCCGCTGTACATTAGAACCTATCGATCTACCCCTCACCTCAATACCACGTCGACATTTGCGATTTGTGATTTGCCGCTCCAGGACGTCCGTAAGGTTGTCCAGATTTAAGTAGCACGTCGAATTTTGCTCTACCAAGAGAAGGTTTAACTGGGAGGTATAAACCAGCCAGAAATTAAATCCTCCTGTGAACCGAAGGCTAAACCTAAAACTATATCTATTCTCATAAACTAACAATGGTCTCAATAATGCCGTTTTAGCGCAGGTTTCTTAGATAAGTTAGCATACACCATACTAATTTTTGGATTTCTGAAGTTACTATTGGTAATCAATGATTTTATATTATAATAAGTCGCCTTGAATACTGTGTTAATTTGAGATGAGAAATTGATAATAGAAATTACAGAAATCCTATAATGGGGTTCTCTCAGTAAAACAACGAACAAAATTTTTAAATTTTACGGTGTTGTTTAAACTACTGTACAGCTCATTAACATATCATTTAATTTCATTAATAATAATGCAATAATAATTTATGTTAATTTACGCTAACTTTAAACTTGAAATATTACTTTCCTTTTATTCTTTTTATATATCAAAGGAAATTTTAAAACTATGTGTAAATAGTAGTTTTTCAAAACCTGTATTAATAATTGTTAAATGTTTTTAAAAATTTTGTAAAATGAGATTTATTTTAAACGTAAAACTTAATTTTTACATTTTCTAGTACTAAATAAACCCAAATTTATAGTGAGCTGATGTCATTAAAGGGATTAATAACCTTCATTGTATGGCTTTTGGTTTTTAAAGGCTGTTAACTGTAGCACAGTAGTAACATTTTCAGTAACGATGTGACATCTACAAGCAGATTTGCATAATTTGTCGTCAGCGTGTTACGCCCCAGTTTATAACCTTCTTTTGACATAGATTAAAGTTTATATTTTAAAGTAAGTAGAATAAAAAGGAACATGATGTAGCTATGAGTTTAAAAAGACTTACAAACTCGTTTTATATATTTACAATGTGTGGAAAGTAGAAACGAAAGTAATTTTGTGGACGTAGGCGTCAAGTAATGTGATGTATGTTGTATGACGTATGCTAAAAGTTAAAATTTGTAGCAATCAAAATAATTGATTTACAACAACCACATTTTTATTTTGTTCAAATAGAAAAGATTTGTGGGTACAACCCATTCCTGGTCATCCCATTAGCTAACCATATGTTTTATTCAATCACATGGAATCTACAGATCGAAAACAAGGATGACAGTGGTAATGTTAGTTGGGTTTTACATAATCTAAGTACTCGTGGAACAATCACGTTGGCTGGCAAAGAAAATCACTAAGCTCGGAATGCCCATCTTATGACACGGCGGATCACGTTTCATCATATAATATCGCATGCCACTCACGACCAATACTATCATTTTCTCTTTTTATCTACAGTAACAAGGAGAATTGAATATGTTACAATGTTTAAAACTAGCTTTTTACAATGGAAACATTATGAAGGAAACCGAATGTTATTTACATATTTACCATCAGTTTATAAAGGAAAGTTGTAACATAAAAATCGAGATCTACAGCCCTTATTTCACTCTCAGGTGGATAAATAACCAACACATAACTATAATCTAGGTTAAATTAAGTCATACAAGAGTTTTTTGACAAGCATAAATCAAAGATATCCTGAGATTCACAACAAACAGATTGCCTTTGTATCTAAAGCAAACTAGAGTGGTTATAACTATTGGGACCCCACTTATAGTTTATCTACTGAGAGTCCCAAAACCCAACTAATTTCCACAAAATTGATTAAACCATATTGGCCACTACAAAATAAAAGTATTCGTTATAGGATTGCCAACTAATCTAATCACTGATTAGTTTATGCAAGGTTTTAATTGTTTTCCCAACTTTTGTTGCGCTTAATATTAAAATTTGTTATATTATAATAATTTACCAAAAACATAATAGCTTTTTGGGGTGTAAAACAAATTGACCAGATACAATTTGTTTCTGCAATATAAAAGTTTCTTAAAAATAGTGTGGGCAAATTGTATTTACTGGATTTTCAGTATCTATTTTGCAGAATTATTTAGATCGTATTATAAGTACTGGTGTCATATATGTAGGCTATATTGTATAAGCTACTTCGTTAAATATGTTTAGCCTCTTATGCATTTAATTTTTATTAGATCGTAATGCTCTTTAAATAAAGATTATATTTCAGTAATTTTATAATTGTCAGCATATTATAGACTTCATCCTCTGAATGTATTATTAAATAGTAAACATTATAAACACCACAAGTAAATCCAGTAAAACGTTTCATGTTATCAAATTGCGAAACTAAAAAAAGTTTGTCCTTCATAAAGTGTTTAGTATGGGGTCAATTAATTTTTTCTTAAAATTGAATTTGTATGATATTATTCATTTCTAAAATATGCATAGTGAACTAAGGCAGGCAGCAGGTTTGGACAGCGATATCAGGAACGGAAAGAGTAAGGAACAGAAATATATTTAAGACGTGTCCTGCCGGAGAGATGGAATCAACAAAGGATCCTCTTGGATTCTTTTCTAACTCAGAATTGTTCCGTGAGAAAGGAATAAATCTAGTTTATTTTACAATTGTTATTATTATCAATAGTAGTTTTTTCATGTGGTCTTTTGGAAATATTGTATATTCTAACTTAAACTGGATAAACATTTAAGTATTGACAGCACGATAACATTGTAATAAAAATACTACTAGTTGTCTGAGCGTTAACGAAGCCTATTACTCTAGACTGGACAACAATTACCGCATGAAGAACGAACTGACCGTGACCTATAAAAATGACATTTGCATTAAACTTCATTTCAAATGAGAAACATGGAGTTCGATGATGGCGTGTTATTTGGCTGAGTTTTATTGGATTTTTCTAAAAATGATCTTATGGGTAAAATTTATAGTAACAAAAAACATAGAAAAAATTAATGTTTAATCAGATTTGAGCACGATCATATGACATTTTAATCAATTTTACGTAGAATATTATTTAAAAAATACCACTTAATGAATAAAACTTTGATTGCATCATTTGGCAAAATATCTCGAGAAAGTTTTCATCATAGACTTTCAATTTTGCATTAAATCGCATTTCCGCAAAGACAAGAATGATTT
>NW_025781469.1:0-18224 GCF_021130785.1 Homalodisca vitripennis | reverse complement strand
GTACAGTGCCCACTGCAAAGCAACCATATTTTATAAACTCTTTCGGCCCCCCCCCCGGTCTCTTCGGCTCGCTGGGGGCTACGCCCCCAGGCCCCCATTTGGGTGTTGGCCAATTTCGGGGATAAGCGGAATTCAGTGTCGGGTTATATCTGAGAATTATACTAGGGTCTGGGAGTTTTAAATTAGGCCTAAATTTATTGAAATTTTATTTATTAATCAAAATTTTTGAAGACTTTAATTTAATGGCATTTTTAACTGCTTAACCGTGTTAGAGATACGAGAAAAAGTGACTGGACCTTTCTTGTCGGAAATTTAATTTTGTCTTTCGACTCCTGCCCTCAGATTTGATCTACGACCTATGGTTTAGTCGGTACAACGCTTGGAATAAATTGTCTGCACTGGTGGGGAAAAAGAGCGATTTGGTGATTGGTTAAATTCGGACATGAGGTCTTGCCAGGAAAATTCCCTGGGGGGGGTTTAAAGTTACCAGTGGGGTTAACACATCAGGGCGTTTAAATTTACTCAGGAGGTTATCTGGTCATACCAGGAAATCCCGGGGGGGGGGTAATGTTATCGGGGGTTAATGAAACACACCAGGCCCCCTTTCGGGTGTTGGCCAGATTCGGGGAAGATAAGCCGGAATTCGGAATTATCTTGGACCTATGTTATTTAATTTTTCAGTTTTAATCAAAATTTTGACTGTAATGGCGTTTTACGGGTTAACCGTTTAGAGATACGAGAAAAAGTAACTGGACCTTTCCTGTCGGAAATTTAATTTTATCTTTCGATTCCGTCGTCAGATTTTAGCTGCGAACTTTGGTTTAGCCAGGAATGAGCTCGGAAGAAAAGTTTGCACAGGTCAGCTATCGTGAATTGTTTATTATAAACGTAATAAAAACAGACCTTAAAAGGCAGTGTATTTTAAGTTGAACAGTTGGTTTAATATCATCAGGAGATTATCTAGTCAAGCCAGGAAATTCCCTGGGGGGGGGTTAATGTTACCGGGGGGGTTAACACATCAGGGGGTTTAATTTACTCAGGAGGTTATCTGGTCATACCAGGAAATCCTCGGAGGGGGGTTAATGTTACCGGGGGCTAATGACACACCTGTCCCTATTTTAGACGGTGATGTGCCTGTGAACAAAATAAAAATTTATTCTGTCCCTATCTACTATTGACGCATAGCTAACGCTCAGCCAACTTATTATGTGGGGTTGTATTCACTCGTTAACCTAGCAAAGCCTGAATCCTGATTGAATTACTCAAATATTAGTCACATATAGGCCTAATATATATTTAAAACTCCAAAAATTTCCAATTCACGACAAATATTTTGCTATTTATCGCGTTTTCCAGGCTTATTAAAGTACATAAAGCAAAAAGTTTACTGGACTTTTTTTGTAGAACACGTTGTTTACTAAAACTTATTAAGTCGCATTTTTAGAGCTACGACCAACCGTTTAGCCGCTATCAAGCCCGGGAATGTAAATTTGTAGGCGAAAATTTCAAAATATTTTCACTTAAATCGCGTTTTGCGGTCAAACTAATGGAGGTATAGTAAAAAGTCATTAGTCCTTTTTTGTAGATCGTTATTATTTCCTAAATCTAACCTCTGTTTTATATTGACTTCCGACCAATGGTTTTGCCGCTATCGACACCAAAAACAAAATGTTCACGTAAATATTACAAATACATTGCACATAACCACGTTTTTCGGCCAAACCAATGGAGATAGGGCAAAAAGTTACTGGAACTTTTCTGTAGATCACGTAATTTGCTAATTTGATGGGTCAATCAGATTTGAGCTACGACCTACCGTTCGGCCGCTATCGGGCTCGAAACTTTTATTTTAAGCGAAAAAATTTCTGGAATGTCAAATGTTCGAGCGTTTTGTCGCTTAACCATGGAAGATAGAGCAAAAAGTCACTGGACCTTTTTTTGTAGTTCATTTCATTCCTGATTATGAATTTTTCGTCAGATCCGAGCTAGCTCTAACGGTTCGCCCGCTAGCGGGCTTACAAGAAATGCCTGCAGGGGTAAAGAATGCGCGATTTTTCGGGAATTTTTTTGAGGGGTTTAGAAGTAAAAAAGTCCGGTTTTCAGACTTTTCCTCCGGGTCATATTGTGAAAGGTACCTGCATGCCAAATTTCAAGTTTCCAGCACTTCTAGAACTATGTTAGAATTAGTATCTATACATCAGTCAGTGAGTGAGTGAGTGAGTTACACATGCGGCTGTATATTATATGGGACTCGCCTTCGGCTCGCTGGGGGCTACGCCCCCAGGCCCCCCAAAGTAAGTGTACGCTTTTAAATTCGGGGATAAGATTGATTTGGTGATTGGTAAAATTCGGACATGATGTCATGCCAGGATATTCCCAGGAGGGGGGGGGTTAACGTTGCCTGGGGATAAGACGTCAGGGGGTTATCTGGTCATACCAGGAACTTCCCAGGGGGGGTTAAGAGATTTGGTTATTGGTAAAATTCGGACATGAGGTCATGCCAGGAAATTCTCCCTAGGGGGGGTTAACGTTACCGGGGGATAAGACACCAGGGGGTTGTCTGGTCTTTACCAGGAACTTCCCAGGGGGGGGGGTTAAGAGATTTGGTTATTGGTAAAATTTCGGACATGAAGTGTCATGCCAGGAAATTCCCGGGGGGGGGTTAACCACAGGGGGGTTTAATGTACTCAGGAGGTTATCTGGTCATACTAGGAAATCCCGGAGGGGGGTTAATGTTAGCGGGGGTTAATGACACACCCCAGGCCCCCTTTTGGGGTGTTGGTCAAATTCGGGGATAAGCGGAATTCGAAATAGTATTAGACCTATTTTTTTGAATTTTCCAGTTTTTATCAAAGTTTTGAATCTAAGGCCATTTTGTGGCTTAACCGTTAGAGATACGACAAAAAGTGACTGAACCTTTCTTGTCGGAAATTTAATTTTGTCTTTCGATTGTGCGTCAGATTTGATCTACGACCTATGGTTTAGTCGGTACAACGCTTGGTATAAAAGTCTGCACTGGTCAGCTATGGTGTAAACAGATTTAGTGTAAATAAATTAATAACTACCTTTATCAGATTATTAAGTTAAACAGGGGGTTTAATTTAATCAGGAGTTCATCAACCAGGAAAATTTCCCGGGAGAGGGATTAATGTTCTCGGGAATTTATAAGAACGCGTGTTACTTTTCTTGGAAAAATCGTGTGTGTCCTGGGCCACGAGTATATGTGTACAGGTATTTTTGATCAAAATAAAAAAAAACGTTGATCAGGGGGTTTTTACAAATTTACTTCGGAAATCATAATTCCCATACCTGATTGTTTGATAAGGAATCACTATTTTCATATTAATTTCATATTAATTAAAAAGCACTCTGTCCCCTATCTACTTTTGAAGCTTCACTAACGCTCAGCCAACTTCCGATGTGGAGGGGGGGATATAGTCACTCGTTACCGTAGTAATACAAGGTCAATCTGGAACTAGCATGAATCGCACTAATTATAGTTGCAAAATTTAAAACACCTAAAATTGACGACAAAGAATTAGCCATTTATAGCATTTATGAGGCTTACGGAAAGATAAACGACAGAAAGCTGCTGAACCTTTTTCTTTAGATCCTATGGAATAATCTAATTATAAAACATTATATATTTAAGCTCAGGGCCAACGGTTCGCCCAATATCGAGCCGAAAGGTAAGTTCTTAAGTGAAATTTTTTTAACATAAACACGTTTTACGGCTACAGCACATGGAAGATAGAGTAAAACGTCACTGGACCTTTTTTGTAGACCGCATTATTTAGTATTAAAATAAAATTTTGAATTTGGCCTAAAGCAAAGGTTCTGTCTGCAACCTAGCCCAGAAAACAAAATCTCACGGAAAACTTAAAAAATCAATATTTTAAAACACGTGTTGCGGCCAAACCATTGGGTATAGGGCAAAATGTCACTGGACCTTTTTTGTAGACCGCGCTGTTTTCTAAATCCTAGTGAAAATTTTTTTTGAGCAACGACCAACCGTTTAGCCGCTATTGAGCCCGAAAGATAAATTTTTAGGCGAAAATTTCAAAATATTTTAACTTAGTCGCATTTTGCGGCCAAACTAATGGATATAGAGTAAAAAATTACTGAAGGTTTTTTGTAGATCACTTCATTTCCTATATCTATCTTTTGATTTATTTTGCCCTCCGACCAATGGTTTCGCCGCTATTCGACCTCAAAAACAAACTTTTCACGTAAATATTACAAAAACATTGTACATAATCACGTTTCTCGGCCAAACCAATGGAGATAGGGCAAAAAGTCACTTGACCTTTTCTGTAGATCGCGCGATTTGCTAATTTGATGGGTCAATCAGATTTGAGCTACGACCAACGGTTCGGCCGCTATCAGGCTCGAAACATTATTTTTACCGAAAAAATCTCTGGAATGTCAAATATTCGAGCGTTTTGTCGCTTAACCATGGAAGATACAGCAAAAAATCACTGGACCTTTTTTGTAGTTCACTTCATTCCTGACTAACGATTTTTCGTCAGATCCGAGCTAGCTCCAACGGTTCGCCCGCTATCGGGCTTACAAAAAAGGCCTGCAAGGGTAAAAAATGCGTGTTTTTTTGGGAATTTTTTTGAGGGGTTTAAAAGTAAAAATTCCCGGTTTTCAGACTTTTCCTGTTGGTTACACGGCAAAAGGTACCTGCGTGCCAAATTTCAAGTTTCCAGCACTTCTAGAACTATGTTAGAATTTGTATACATCCATCAGTGAGTGAGTGAGTGAGTGGTTTCACATGCGGCTGTATAAGTATATTAGACTCGCCTTCGGCTCGCTGGGGGCTACGCCCCCAGGCCCCCATTTGGGTGTTGGCCAATTTCGGGGATAAGCGGAATTCAGTTGTCGGTTATATCTGAGAATTATACTAGGGTCTGGGAGTTTAAAATTAGGCCTAATTTATTGAAATTTTATTTATTAATCAAATTTTTTGACTTTAATGGCATTTTATGCTTAACCGTTAGAGATACGAGAAAAAGTGACTGGACCTTTCTTGTCGGAAATTTAATTTTGTCTTTCGACTCTGCCCTCAGATTTGAATCTACGACCTATGGTTTAGTCGGTACAACGCTTGGAATAAATGTCTGCACTGGTGGGGAAAAGAGCGATTTGGTGATTGGTTAAATTCGGACATGAGGTCTTGCCAGGAAATTCCCTGGGGGGGGTTTAAAGTTACCAGTGGGGTTAACACATCAGGGCGTTTAATTTACTCAGGAGGTTATCTGGTCATACCAGGAAATCCCGGGGGGGGGGGGGGGGGTAATGTTATCGGGGGTTAATGAAACACACCAGGCCCCCTTTCGGGTGTTGGCCAGATTCGGGGATAAGCGGAATTCGGAATTATCTTGGACCTATGTTATTTAATTTTTCAGTTTTAATCAAAATTTTTTGACTGTAATGGCGTTTTAAATTAAAACGGGTTAACCGTTAGAGATACGAGAAAAAGTAACTGGACCTTTCCTGTCGGAAATTTAATTTTTATCTTTCGATTCCGTCGTCAGATTTTAGCTGCGAACTTTGGTTTAGCCAGGAATGAGCTCGGAAGAAAAAGTTTGCACAGGTCAGCTATCGTGAATTGTTTTTATTATAAACGTAATAAAAACAGACCTTAAAAGGCAGTATTTTAAGTTGAACAGTTGGTTTAATATCATCAGGAGATTATCTAGTCAAGCCAGGAAATTCCCTGGGGGGGGGTTAATGTTACCGGGGGGTTTAACACATCAGGGGGTTTAATTTACTCAGGAGGTTATCTGGTCATACCAGGAAATCCTCGGGGGGGGGTTAATGTTACCGGGGGCTAATGACACACCTGTCCCTATTTTAGACGGTGTTGTGTCTGTGAACAAAATAAAAATTTATTCTGTCCCTATCTACTATTGACGCATAGCTAACGCTCAGCCAACTTATTATGTGGGGTTGTATTCACTCGTTAACCTAGCAAAGCCTGAATCCTGATTGAATTACACAAATATTAGTCACATATAGGCCTAATATATATTTAAAACTCCAAAAATTTCCAATTCACGACAAATATTTTGCTATTTATCGCGTTTTCCAGGCTTATTAAAGTACATAAAGCAAAAAGTTACTGGACTTTTTTTGTAGAACACGTTGTTTACTAAAACTTATTAAGTCGCATTTTTAGAGCTACGACCAACCGTTTAGCCGCTATCAAGCCCGGAATGTAAATTTGTAGGCGAAAATTTCAAAATATTTTCACTTAATCGCGTTTTGCGGTCAAACTAATGGAGGTATAGTAAAAAGTCATTAGTCCTTTTTTGTAGATCGTATTATTTCCTAAATCTAACCTCTGTTTTATATTGACTTCCGACCAATGGTTTTGCCGCTATCGACACCAAAAACAAAATGTTCACGTAAATATTACAAATAAATTGCACATAACCACGTTTTTCGGCCAAACCAATGGAGATAGGGCAAAAAGTTACTGGAACTTTTCTGTAGATCACGTAATTTGCTAATTTGATGGGTCAATCAGATTTGAGCTACGACCTACCGTTCGGCCGCTATCGGGCTCGAAACTTTATTTTAAGCGAAAAAATTTCTGGAATGTCAAATGTTCGAGCGTTTTGTCGCTTAAACCATGGAAGATAGAGCAAAAAGTCACTGGACCTTTTTTGTAGTTCATTTCATTCCTGATTATGAATTTTTCGTCAGATCCGAGCTAGCTCTAACGGTTCGCCCGCTAGCGGGCTTACAAGAAATGCCTGCAGGGGTAAAGAATGCGCGATTTTTCGGGAATTTTTTTGAGGGGTTTAGAAGTAAAAAAGTCCGGTTTTCAGACTTTTCCTCCGGGTCATATTGTGAAAGGTACCTGCATGCCAAATTTCAAGTTTCCAGCACTTCTAGAAGTATGTTAGAATTAGTATCTATACATCAGTCAGTGAGTGAGTGAGTGAGTTACACATGCGGCTGTATATTATAATGGGACTCGCCTTCGGCTCGCTGGGGGCTACGCCCCCAGGCCCCCAAAGTAAGTGCCTTAAATTCGGGGATAAGATTGATTTGGTGATTGGTAAAATTCGGATATGATGTCATGCCAGGATATTCCCAGGAGGGGGGGGTTAACGTTGCCTGGGGATAAGACGTCAGGGGGTTATCTGGTCATACCAGGAACTTCCCAGGGGGGGTTAAGAGATTTGGTTATTGGTAAAATTCGGACATGAGGTCATGCCAGGAAATTCCCTAGGGGGGGTTAACGTTACCGGGGGATAAGACACCAGGGGGTTGTCTGGTCTTACCAGGAACTTCCCAGGGGGGGGGGGTTAAGAGATTTGGTTATTGGTAAATTTCGGACATGAGGTCATGCCAGGAAATTCCCGGGGGGGTTAACACAGGGGGTTTAATGTACTCAGGAGGTTATCTGGTCATACTAGGAAATCCCGGAGGGGGGTTAATGTTAGCGGGGGTTTAATGACACACCCCAGGCCCCCTTTTGGGGTGTTGGTCAAATTCGGGGATAAGCGGAATTCGAAATAGTATTAGACCTATTTTTTTGAATTTTCCAGTTTTTATCAAAGTTTTGAATCTAAGGCCATTTTGTGGCTTAACCGTTAGAGATACGACAAAAAGTGACTGAACCTTTCTTGTCGGAAATTTAATTTTGTCTTTCGATTGTGCCGTCAGATTTGATCTACGACCTATGGTTTAGTCGGTACAACACGCTTGGCATAAAAAGTCTGCACTGGTCAGCTATGGTGTAAACAGATTTAGTGTAAATAAATTAATAACTACCTTTATCAGATTATTAAGTTAAACAGGGGGTTTAATTTAATCAGGAGTTCATCAACCAGGAAATTCCCGGGAGAGGGATTAATGTTCTCGGGAATTATAAGAACGCGTGTTACTTTTCTTGGAAATGTGTGTCTGGGCCACGAGGATATGTGTACAGTATTTTTGATCAAAATAAAACGTTGATCAGGGGGTTTAAATTTACTTCGGAAATCATAATTCCATACCTGATTGTTGATAAGGAATCACTATTTCATTAAATTAATTAAAAAGCACTCTGTCCCTATCTACTTTTGAAGCTTCACTAACGCTCAGCCAACTTCCGATGTGGAGGGGGGGATATAGTCACTCGTTACCGTAGTAATACAAGGTCAATCTGGAACCAGCATGAATCGCACTAATTATAGTTGCAAAATTTAAAACACCTAAAATTGACGACAAAGAATTAGCCATTTATAGCATTTATGAGGCTTACGGAAAGATAAACGACAGAAAGCTGCTGAACCTTTTCTTTAGATCCTATAAATAGCTAATTATAAAACATTATATATTTAAGCTAGGGCCAACGGTTCGCCCAATATCGAGCCCGAAAGGTAAGTTCTTAAGTGAAATTTTTAACATAATCACGTTTTTACGGCTACAAACCATGGAAGATAGAGTAAAACGTCACTGGACCTTTTTTGTAGACCGCATTATTTAGTATTAAAATAAAATTTTGAATTTGGCCTAAAGCAAATGGTTCTGTCTGCAACCTAGCCCAGAAAACAAAATCTCACGGAAAACTTAAAAAATCAATATTTTAAAACACGTGTTGCGGCCAAACCATTGGGTATAGGGCAAAATGTCACTGGACCTTTTTTGTAGACCGCGCTGTTTTCTAAATCCTAGTAAAAATTTTTTTTGAGCAACGACCAACCGTTTAGCCGCTATTGAGCCCGAAAGATAAATTTTTAGGCGAAAATTTCAAAATATTTTAACTTAGTCGCATTTTGCGGCCAAACTAATGGATATAGAGTAAAACATTACTGAAGGTTTTTTGTAGATCACTTCATTTCCTATATCTATCTTTTGATTTATTTTGCCCTCCGACCAATGGTTTCGCCGTTATCGACCTCAAAAACAAACTTTTCACGTAAATATTACAAAAACATTGTACATAATCACGTTTTCTCTCCGGCCAAACCAATGGAGATAGGGCAAAAAGTCACATGACCTTTTCTGTAGATCGCGCGATTTGCTAATTTGATGGGTCAATCAGATTTGAGCTACGACCAACGGTTCGGCCGCTATCAGGCTCGAAACATTATTTTTACCGAAAAAATCTCTGGAATGTCAAATATTCGAGCGTTTTGTCGCTTAACCATGGAAGATACAGCAAAAAAATCACTGGACCTTTTTTGTAGTTCACTTCATTCCTGACTAACGATTTTTCGTCAGATCCGAGCTAGCTCCAACGGTTCGCCCGCTATCGGGCTTACAAAAAAAGCCTGCAAGGGTGAAAAATGCGTGTTTTTTTGGGAATTTTTTTGAGGGTTTTAAAAGTAAAAAAGTCCCGGTTTTCAGACTTTTCCTGTTGGTTACACGACAAAAGGTACCTGCGTGCCAAATTTCAAGTTTCTAGCACTTCTAGAACTAGGTTAGAATTTGTATACATCCATCAGTGAGTGAGTGAGTGAGTGAGTGGTTTCACATGCGGCTGTATAGTATATTAGACTCGCCTTCGGCTCGCTGGGGGGCTACGCCCCCAGGCCCCCATTTGGGTGTTGGCCAATTTCGGGGATAAGCGGAATTCAGTGTCGGGTTATATCTGAGAATTATATTGTAGGGTCTGGGAGTTTTAAATTAGGCCTAATTTATTGAAATTTTATTTATTAATCAAATTTTTGACTTTAATGGCATTTTACTGCTTTAACCGTTAGAGATACGAGAAAAAGTGACTGGAACCTTTCTTGTCGGAAATTTAATTTTGTCTTTCGACTCTGCCCTCAGATTTGATCTACGACCTATGGTTTAGTCGGTACAACGCTTGGAATAAATGTCTGCACTGGTGGGGAAAAGAGCGATTTGGTGATTGGTTAAATTCGGACATGAGGTCATTGCCAGGAAATTCCCTGGGGGGGTTTAAAGTTTACCAGTGGGGTTAACACATCAGGGCGTTTAATTTACTCAGGAGGTTATCTGGTCATACCAGGAAATCCCGGGGGGGGGGTAATGTTATCGGGGGTTAATGAAACACACCAGGCCCCCTTTCGGGTGTTGGCCAGATTCGGGGATAAGCGGAATTCGGAATTATCTTGGACCTATTTTATTTAATTATTTCAGTTTTAATCAAAATTTTGACTGTAATGGCGTTTTACGGGTTAACCGTTAGAGATACGAGAAAAAGTAACTGGACCTTTCCTGTCGGAAATTTAATTTTATCTTTCGATTCCGTCGTCAGATTTTAGCTGCGAACTTTGGTTTAGCCAGGAATGAGCTCGGAAGAAAAGTTTGCACAGTGTCCAGCTATCGTGAATTGTTTTATTATAAACGTAATAAAAACAGACCTTAAAAGGCAGTATTTTAAGTTGAACAGTTGGTTTAATATCATCAGGAGATTATCTAGTCAAGCCAGGAAATTCCCTGGGGGGGGGTTAATGTTACGGGGGGTTAACACATCAGGGGGTTTAATTTACTCAGGAGGTTTATCTGGTCATACCAGGAAATCCTCGGGGGGGGGTTAATGTTACCGGGGGCTAATGACACACCTGTCCCTATTTTTAGACGGTGATGTGTCTGTGAACAAAATAAAAATTTATTCTGTCCCTATCTACTATTGAAGCATAGCTAACGCTCAGTCAACTTATTATGTGGGGTTGTATTCACTCGTTAACCTAGCAAAGCCTGAATCCTGATTGAATTACACAAATATTAGTCACATATAGGCCTAATATATATTTAAAACTCCAAAAATTTCCAATTCACGACAAATATTTTGCTATTTATCGCGTTTTTCAGGCTTATTAAAGTACATAAAGGCAAAAAGTTACTGGACTTTTTTTGTAGAACACGTTGTTTACTAAAACTTATTAAGTAGCATTTTTTAGAGCTACGACCCAAACCGTTTTAGCCGCTATCAAGCCCGGAATGTAAATTTGGTAGGCGAAAATTTTCAAAATATTTTCACTTAATCGCGTTTTGCGGTCAAACTAATGGAGGTATAGTAAAAAGTCATTCGTCCTTTTTTGTAGATCATATTATTTCCTAAATCTAACCTTTGTTTTATATTGACTTCCGACCAATGGTTTTGCCGCTATCGACACCAAAAACAAAAATGTTCACGTAAATATTACAAATAAATTGCACATAACCACGTTTTTTCGGCCAAACCAATGGAGATAGGGCAAAAAGTTACTGGACCTTTTCTGTAGATCACGTAATTTGCTAATTTGATGGGTCAAATCAGATTTGAGCTACGACCTATCGTTCGGCCGCTATCGGGCTCGAAACTTTATTTTAAGCGAAAAAATCTCTGGAATGTATCAAATGATCGAGCGTTTTGTCGCTTAACCATGGAAGATAGAGCAAAAAAAGTCACTGGACCTTTTTTTGTAGTTCATTTCATTCCTGAATTATGAAATTTTTCGCGTCAGATCCGAGCTAGCTCTAACGGTTCGCCCGCTATCGGGCTTACAAAAAATGCCTGCAAGGGTGTAAAAATGTGCAAATTTTCTCGAATTTTTTTGAGGGGTTTAGAAGTAAAAAAGTTCCGGTTTTTTTCAGACTTTTCCTCCGGGTCATATTGTGAAAGGTAACCTGCGTGCCAAAATTTCAAGTTTCCAGCACTTCTAGAAGTATGTTAGAATTAGTATCTATACATCAGTCAGTGAGTGAGTGAGTGAGTCAGTTACACATGCGGCTGTATATTATAATGGGACTCGCCTTCGGCTCCGCTGGGGGCTACGCCCCCAGGCCCCCAAGTAAGTGCCTTAAATTCGGGGATAAGATTGATTTGGTGATTGGTAAAATTCGGACATGATGTCATGCCAGGATATTCCAGGAGGGGGGGGGTTTAACGTTGACTGGGGATAAGACCGTCAGGGGGTTATCTGGTCATACCAGGAACTTCCCAGGGGGGGTTTAAGAGATTTGGTTATTGGTAAAATTCTGGACATGGGTCATGCCAGGAAATTCCCTAGGGGGGGTTAACGTTACCGGGGGATAAGACACCAGGGGGTTTGTCTGGTCTTACCAGGAACTTCCCAGGGGGGGGGGGTTAAGAGATTTGGTTATTGGTAAAATTTCGGGACATGAGGTCATGCCAGGAAATTCCCGGGGGGGTTAACACAGGGGGTTTAATGTTACTCAGGAGGTTATCTGGTCATACTAGGAAATCCCGGGGGGGGTTTAATGTTTAGCGGGGTTAATGACAACACCCCAGGCCCCCTTTTGGGGTGTTGGTCAAATTCGGGGATAAGCGGAATTCGAAATAGTATTAGACCTATTTTTTTGAATTATTTTTCAGTTTTTATCAAAGTTTTGAATCTAAGGCCATTTTGTGGCTTAACCGTTAGAGATACGACAAAAAGTGACTGAACCTTTCTTGTCGGAAATTTAATTTTGTCTTTCGATTGTGCCGTCAGATTTGATCTACGTAACCTATGGTTTAGTCGGTAAAACGCTTGGTATAAAAGTCTGCACTGGTCAGCTATGGTGTAAACAGATTTAGTGTAAATAAATTAATAACTACCTTTATCAGTATTATTAAGTTAAACAGGGGGTTTAATTTAATCAGGAGTTCATCAACCAGGAAATTCCCGGGGAGAGGGATTAATGTTCTCGGGAATTATAAGAACGCGTGTTACTTTTCTTGGAAATGTGTGTCTGGGCCACGAGTATATGTGTACAGTATTTTTGATCAAAATAAAAACGTTGATCAGGGGGTTTAAAATTACTTCGGAAATCATAATTCCATACCTGATTGTTGATAAGGAATCACTATTTCATATTAATTTCATATTAATTAAAAAGCACTCTGTCCCTATCTACTTTTGAAGCTTCACTAACGCTCAGCCAACTTCCGATGTGGAGGGGGGATATTCACTCGTTACCGTAGTACTACAAGGTCAATCTGGAACCAGCATGAATACGCACTAATTATAGTTGCAAAATTTAAAACACCTAAAATTGCGACAAATATTTAGCCATTTATAGCATTTATGAGGCTTACGGAAAGATAAACGACAGAAAGCTTTGCTGAACCTTTTCTTTAGATCCTATAAATAGCTAATTAAAAACATTATATATTTAAGCTAGGGCCAACGGTTTTCGCCCAATATCGAGCCCGAAAAGGTAAGTTCTTAGTGAAATTTTTAACATAATCAACGTTTTACGGCTACACCATGGAAGATAGAGTAAAACGTCACTGGACCTTTTTGTGGACCGCATTATTTAGTATTAAAATAAAATTTTGAATTTGGCCTAAAACAAAGGTTCTGTTGCAACCTAGCCCAGAAAACAAAATCTCACGGAAAACTTAAAAATCAATATTTTAAAACACGTGTTGCGGCCAAACCATTGGTATAGGCAAAATGTCACTGGACTTTTTTGTAGACCGCGTTGTTTACTAAACATATTAATGTGAAAATTTTTTTTCAGCAAAGACCAACCGTTTTAGCCGCTATTGAAGCCCGAAAGATAAATTTTGTAGGCGAAAATTTCAAAATATTTTAACTTAAATCGCGTTTTGCGGCCAAACTAATGGAGGTATAGAGTAAAACATTACTGAAGGTTTTTTTGTAGATCACTTCATTTCCTATATCTATCTTTTGATTTATTTTGCCCTCCGACCAATGGTTTCGCCGTTATCGACCTCAAAAACAAACTTTTCACGTAAAATATTACAAAAAAATTGTACATAACCACGTTTCTCGGCCAAACCAATGGAGATAGGGCAAAAAGTCACTTGACCTTTTCTGTAGATCGCGCGATTTGCTAATTTTGATGGTCAATCAGATTTGAGCTACGACCAACGGTTCGGCCGCTATCAGGCTCGAAACATTATTTTTAACCGAAAAAATCTCTGGAATGTCAAATATTCGAGCGTTTTGTCGCTTAACCATGGAAGATACAGCAAAAAATCACTGGAACCTTTTTTGTAGTTCACTTCATTCCTGAGATTATGAATTTTTCGTCAGATCCGAGCTAGCTCTCAAACGGTTCGCCCCGCTATCGGGCTTACAAAAAAATGGCCTGCAAGGGTGAAAAATGCATGAATTTCGGGAATTTTTTTGAGGGGTTTTAAAGTAAAAAAGTCCGGTTTTCAGACTTTTCCTGTTGGTCATACCGGCAAAAGGTACCTGCGTGCCAAATTTCAAGTTTCCAGCACTTCTAGAACTATGTTAGAATTTGTATACATCCATCAGTGAGTGAGTGAGTGAGTTACACATGCGGCTGTATATAAATAGGACTCGCCTTCGGCTCGCTGGGGGCTACGCCCCCAGGCCCCCATTTGGGTGTTGGCCAATTTCGGGGATAAGCGGAATTCGGTGATCAGGTTCTATTCGACAAGATTTGATCGACTTACGACGTATGGTTTAGTCGGTACGCGCTTGCAATACCAGGAATGTGTGCACTGGTGGGGAAAAGAGCGATTTGGTGATTTGTAAAAATCCGGACATGTGGTACTTGCCATGAAATTCCCTGGGGGGGGTTTAATGTTACCCAGTGGGGTTTAACCACATCAGGGCGTTTAATTTACTCAGGAGGTTATCTGGTCATACCAGGAAATCCCGGGGGGGGGGTAATGTTATCGGGAGGTTAATGAAACACCCCAGGCCCCTTTCGGGTGTTGGCCAGATTCGGAGATAAGCGGAATTCGGAATTATCTTGGACCTATGTTATTTAATTTTTCAGTTTTAATCAAAATTTTGACTTTAATGGCGTTTTACGGGTTAACCGTTAGAGATACGAGAAAAAGTGACTGGACCTTTCCTGTCGGAAATTTAATTTTATGCTTTCGATTTCCGTCGTCAGATTTTAGCTGCGAACTTTGGTTTAGCCAGGAATGAGCTCGAAGAAAAGTTTGCACAGGTCAGCTATCGTGAATTGTTTATTATAAACGTAATAAAAACCGAACCTTAAAAAGGCAGTATTTTAAGTTGAACAGTTGGTTTAATATCATCAGGAGATTATCTAGTCAAGCCAGGAAATTCCCTGGGGGGGGGTTAATGTTACCGGGGGGTTAACACATCAGGGGGTTTAATTTACTCAGGAGGTTATCTGGTCATACCAGGAAATCCTCGGAGGGGGGTTAATGTTACCGGGGGCCTAATGACACACCTGTCCCTATTTTAGACGGTGTTGTGTCCCCTGTGAACAAAATAAAAATTTATTCTGTCCCTATCTACTATTGACGCATAGCTAACGCTCAGCCAACTTATTATGTGGGGTTGTATTCACTCGTTAACCTAGCCAACAAGCAAGTGCAAACTGAATCCTGATTGAATTACACAAATATTACGTCACATATAGGCCTAATATATATTCTAAAAACTCACAAAAATTTCCAATTCACGACTACAAATATTTTAGCTATTTAATCGCGTTTTCCAGGCTTATTAAAGTACATAAAGCAAAAAGTACCATTTACTGGACTTATTATTTTGTAGATCCCATCACGGTTGTTATAGCTATAAACTTATTAAGTCGCATTTTTTGAGCGTATCGACCAAACCGTTTAGGCCGCCCTAATCTGTACTCAAGGCCCGGAATGTAGTTAATTATGTAGGCGAAAATTTCAAAATTATTTTACACTTAATCGCGTTTTTGCGGTCAAACTAATGGAGATTATAGCAAAAAGTCATTAGTCCTTTTTTTGGTAGATCTTATTATTGAGGTCTCTAAATCTAACCTTATTGTTTTTAATCTGTGATTCCGACCAAGTGGTTTTTGTGCCACTATCGACACCGCTCTAGAAAACAACAATGTACACGTAAGCACTCAGAGTTATCTAATACTTATGCACATAACTCACGTTTTTTGCGGCCGAAACCAATGGATGATATGGCAAAATTATGTTACTGGACCTTTTTCTTGTAGATCAAGTGCAATTTTGCTAATTCCCGATGGGTCAATCAGATTTGAGGCTACGACCAACTGACGTTTAGAGGGCCCGTCTATTCGGGACTCGATAACTTTAATTTTTCGAAGGCGAAAAAATTTCTGGAATGTCAATATGTAATCGAGCGTTTATGTCGCTTACCAAACGCTGATATGGAAGATTAGCAAAAAAAAAATGTCACTGGGAACCTATTTTTGTAGTTCACTTCCATTCCTGGACCGCTTATGGGAATTTTTCCGTCAGATCCGGGGGAAGGGGGGCTGAGGGCTCTTTCAATTTAAAAACCGGGTATCGCGCGCTCCGTAATCGGGCTTACAAGAAATGGCCTGCAGAGGGTGACTAGAATGTGGACGACTTTTCGCGAATTTTGAGTTTGAGGGTTTTAAAATGTAAAAAAATACTTCCTGGTTTTCCAGAATCTTTTCCCGTGGTTTTTGACGGTAATAGGTACCTGCTAGGTGTGTGCAAAATTTCAAGTGTTTCCAGCTCTCTTCTATGAACTATGGGTTAGTAATTAGTATGATCATACCCTAGTCAGTGAGTGAAGGGTCAGTCAGTTACATATGCGGCTGTATATTATATTGGGACCCTCGCCTTCGGCTCGCTGGGGGCTACGCCCCCAGGCTGGCCCCCCATTTGGGTAGTTGGCCCAAATTTCGGGGATTAAGGGAAATTTCAGTGTCAGTGTTCGATACGTGAGAATGTATATACTAGGGTCTGGAGATTATTAAATTAGGCTCCTTAATATATTCAATTGAAAATTTAATTTATTAATCAAAATTTTTTGAACTTTAATATGGCATTTTACTGCTTAACCGGATTAGAGATACGCAGAGACAACGTGGCAGGGACCTTTTATGTCGGAAAATTTAATTTTTGTTTTACGTGGACCTCTGCTCATCAGGGGGGGTTTGCTCGTTACGAATACGGGGGTTTAGACATCAGGGGTACATCTTGTCAAAATCTTGGAACTACCATGATGACTGCAAGGTGGGTGGGAAAAGAGCGATTTGGTGATTGGTTAAAATTCGGACATGAGGTCATGCCAGGAAATTCCAGGTGGGGGGGTTTTCAATGTTTACCAAAGGGGGGTTAAACACCCCTCAGGGCAGTTTTCACCTAATTACTCAGGAGGTTTATCTGGTTCATACCAGGAAATCCCGGGGGGGGGGGGGGTTTAACTGTAATCGGGGGGGTTAAATGAACACACCCCAGGCCCCCTTTCGGGGTGTTGGCTCAGTTCGGGGCTAAGCCGGAATTACGGAAATTATTCTATGGACCCAATTTAACTTATTAAATTTTAAGTTTTTAAATCAAAATTTTGACTGTAATGGCGGGTTTTAAGGGTTAAACCGTTGTAGAGATACGAGGACAACAAGTAAAGGACCTTTTCCTGTCGGGAAAATTTTAAATTTTATCGTTTAGCATTCCAGTCCGTCAGATTTTAGCTGCGCAAATTTGGTTTAGCCCAGGAATGAGCATCGGAAGAAAAGTTTGCACAGGTCATCTATCGTTGAAATTTGTTTATTATCAACGGTAATAAAAAACCAGACCCTTAAAAAAGGGCAGATATTTTAAGTTGAACAAGTTGGTTTAATATCATCAGGAGATTATCTAGTCACGCCAGGAAATTCCCTCTGGGGGGGGGTTATGTTACGGGGGGTTACAAATCAGGGGGTTTAATTATCCTCAGGATGGTTATCTGGTCATACCAGGACAATCCTCGGGATTTGTCCATCAGTAGAGGGGGGGTGGGGTAATGTTTAGGGCGGGGTTAATGACACACCTAGTCGGCCTATTTTAGACGGCTGACTTGTGCTCAGGTGAAACATAATAAAAAACATTTATTCTGTCCCTATCTACTTATTGAAGGCTTAGCTAAACGCTCAGTCAACTTTTTATGTGGGGTTGTATATCCACTCGTTAACCTAGCAAGAGCCTGAATCCTGCAATGACTTCACTCAAATATTAGTAGTAATAAATAGGCCTGAAATAAATATTTAAAAAATTTCCAGACTAAAAATTTTCCAATTCACGACAAATATTTTTCTATTTATCGCGTTTTGCGGCTATTAAAGTACATAAAGGCACAACAAAGTTACTGGACTTTTTTTTGTAGAAACACGTTGTTTACTAAAAATCTATTAAGTCGCATTTTTTTGAGTCTACGACCAAACCGTTTAGCCGCTATCAAGTCCCGGGGAATGTAAATTTTAAGGCGAAAAAATTTCAAAATAATTTTCACTTTTAATCGCGTTTTTGCGGTCAAACTTTAAAGGGGGGTAAGTAAAAAAACATTAGTCCCTTTTTTTTTGTCGTATTAATTTTCCCAAAT
>NW_025781468.1:0-34232 GCF_021130785.1 Homalodisca vitripennis | reverse complement strand
TAATCTGTGGTAAAAGAAGGGACAGTAATATAATATGTCGGAACATATTTGTGTCAGTTCCTTCAATATCTGCAAAATGAAAATATCTTCGCCACCATGTTCTCTCACTTATATGACTACTCTATCTAATCGGCCTTGCATTTTCTGCAGATCACGCACAAACATAAACCATATCTACATAAACTGCGTAATTGTGTGGTTCAATAAATCGGCTGCTATTTCATTATCATCTTCACCGTATGTTGGTTCTTTAGATGTAGCAATGTTATCAATATCTGAAGCTCTAGAGAAAGACTCGTGGCCTGTCAAGTGTTTAGATACTAGCCTGCCATGAGACAGAAGATACAAACGAGCGTACAGACAATCACTGTGAATGGCTGAGTGGGAGTGTCAATGAGGCTATCAAACCACGTGACTTATCTTGCTATTGTACACTCAGGTAAACAAGTACTATTACTATTCATATCTTTTTCTGTATATCACGTTCTTTCTTCTTTTTGCAATAACTAAACCCGTCCAAAATCGCAAATTTTATGGCGTCCATAACAAATAATAATTGATGCGTCATTGAAATCAGAAAGTTATGCTCGTGATAAGTTGAAATCTTACTGGTAATATGCATTTGAAATGTCAAATGCATGGGAAATCTGAGCCAAGCGTCTTTGGAGGTTTCGAAGTTGGTCTACCTTGGAACCTAACCATCCAGGCGTCAGTGCAAGTCTCGATGCAAAATCTCTCTCTAAAAGCCTTCCCAGCCTGGCATACCTGGAAATTCATCATTGAGCACCACTGAGTTAAGCTTTCCTGGGACTCTCTAAACCAGACTTCCCTGCAAGTCTCCAGTCAGGCCTTCCTGAAACCCTCAGAAACCAGGCATCACTGAGTAGCCAAGTCAGGCTGTTCCTGGGGCACTCTAAACCAGACTTCCCTGCAAGTCTCCAGTCAGGCCTTCCTGAAACCCTCAGAACCAGGCATCACTGAGTAGCCAAGTCAGGCTTTCCTGGGACTTTTCTAAATCAGACTTCCCTGCAAGTCTCCGAGTCAGGCCATCCTGAAACCCTCAGAACCAGGCACCACTGAGTAAGCCAAGTCAGGCTTTCCTGGGGCTCTCTAAACCAGAATGCTCTGCAAGTCTCCGAGTCAGACCTTCCTGGAACTCTGCGAACCTGGAATCGCTGAGTATCCGAGATGGGACTCTCCAATCCAAACTGCTCTGCAAAATCTCCTAGCCAGAATCTCCTATAACTCTGTGAACGAAGCGTTAATGAGTATCCAAGTTAGGCTTGTCTAGGATTCTCTAATCCAAACTGCCCTGCAAAATCTCCGAGCCAGAATCTCCTTCAATTCTCCAAACCAGGCATCACTGAGTATCCAAGGTAGTCTTTCCTGGGAGTATCTAAATAAGACTGCCCTGCAAATCTCCGAGCCAGGCAAGGCCATAAAGTCTAATAACAATTAATAAACACTATGAGCTTTTTGAACTTATTTTAAAAATACCAATCAACATAGTGATAAATATAGTATGTAGTGAACATATATTTACTAATTAATGGCTTATATTATTTAACACTTCATAATTGGTAAGGTTAAAAGGCATCAGTTTATTGTAAGTATCACTTGTTTTAAAAATTGTTATCTCTTGTGTCATTTGTAAACAGAGCTGTTTCACAATGTCTCGAAAGACCGATTGACAATTACTGCGATAAAGTCCGAGATATTGGAAGCTATCGAGGTGAATCTAATCATACTGAATCGTCTGGTCAAAATCGATTCCTTATAGATTTTCAGGAAGTAATAAAAGTTCATTATAGTCGGTAAACCCGTGTTTGTTCCTGAGTTTCTTCATATGACGATAGCAAGTTGTTTGATGGATAGCTAGAAAGAATGCTAGATTGCACACCTTCTCCGTAATTCCTAACAGACATTGATTCACGATATTAAAGTATAAACTCAATTTCGAATTAATTTATTGACAAGGGCATATCGAGGGAGGGATCCGAAGACCACACGAATAAATAAATTGTCTTTTTATGTAAAATTAAAGGGTGTTGTATTTACATTTAATTTTTTTCATCCAAAAACAAATTGTATCTTAAGATCTTTGGATTGTAATCTTTATAGAGCACTATTTTAAAATACAGAAATGGTATCACTATACTTAAGCCACGATTAAAACCCAAATCGAGTTGCCTTTTGTGAGCGCGATCACTATATTAGTTACTCTTCTTCTTCTAAGGGGCGGCCTATAGCCATGCACTTCAACCTCAAGGGCCTTTTGCGCACCCCGGAAGCAAACCACGACTCCGACCAGTCTACGGTTTTAGCAGTTCTACAAACCGCCGAAAACAACCGATCAAGTCCTCCTGGGGAAATTTGCCACCTTTGTCCAAACTACCAAATATGGCATATCGCTCCCTTGCTATTGCAGGGCAGTCCTAGAGCAGGTGTTCAGCAATTTCGTCCAGCTCGTCACACATTCTACAGAGGGGATCCTTCCGAAGGATACAGACTCCGTGAAGATGCTTCCTCAGGTGACCATGTTTCCGTAATCAGGCCCACAACCCGAGAACACGCCGTTCTACTTAGTGAGAGAAGGTTAGACGCCACCCTAGGGTAGGTGAGTGTAGAACCATTCTACTCATTCTCAGACCCGGATGCAGTACCTACTGGTAACTAGTCTATTGAAACGATTCCCGTCCCGCAGTAGTACCACCTCCGAGCGGTTCTTCGAAACTCGTCTATTGGAACGATTCCCGTCCCGCAGTAGTACCTACGAGCGGTTCTTCGTAACTAGTCTATTGGAACGATTCCCGTCCCGCAATAGTACCTCAAGCGATTCTTAGTAACTAGTCTATTGGAACGATCCCCGTCCCGCAGTAGAAGCCTACCTACGAGCGGTTCTTAGTAACTAGTCTATTGGAACGATTCCCGTCCCGCAGTAGTACCTACGAGCGGTTTCTTCGTAACTAGTCTATTGGAACGATGCCCGTCCCGCAGTTGAAGCCTACCTACGAGCGGTTCTTAGTAACTAGTCTATTGGAACGTTTCCCGTCCCGCAGTAGTACCTACTAGCGGTTCTTGGTAAGTAGTCTATTGGAACGATTCCCGTCCCGCAGTAGTACCTAGGAGCGGTTCTTCGTAACTAGTCTATTGGAACGATTCCCGTCCCGCAGTAGTACCTACTGTTGGCAACATCTTACGATCGAACTCATTTTAAAGGGGGAGGTGTGGCAATTTTCGTAAAATCTGATATTGAATTCCTTCCACACAAGTTGACTCACAGTTGTGATTTAGATTTTGAAGTGGATGGGATAAAAATCGGCCTGAATTCTGATGATAAAATTACAATTATTGGTTTATATCGTTCTCCAAACGGATGCAGCAATATTTTTTTTAACATTTTGAAAATCTTCTAAATTCTATCTGTTTGAAAGTCGTCCAAGTTTATCATAACTGGCGACTTTAACATTGATGTTTTAGACCACACCAACCCCCTGACCCAGCGGCTACGCGACATCCTAAATTCTTTCGGATTGATCTGGTCAGTAAACACGCCAACACGAGTGACCGCCACATCGAGTAAAGCCATCGACAACGTCATCACAAACATTCCAAACGCCTCAGTCACTGTTTTCAATGCGGCCATCTCTGACCACTTCGCTCAGGAGACCACTATCAGTAACTTTCAGCCAGAAATTGAACACCCGTCATCCAAAATCAAAAGAGACACTAGCTCGGAAAACATTGCCCTTTTGAATACGTTTTTAAAAAATGAGTCCTGGTCGTTTTTAGACAATCTTGAAAGCGTAGATGAAGCTTACACCGCGATTCATAATCTTTTTGTTTATCACTTAAATGTAACTTGTCCTTTCAAAAATTTTAAAGAGCCCAAACAAGCAAAAACAAAATTCTTGGGTGACGAAGGAAATTTTAGAATTACGTGAACGGCTCAAATTTTACCATTCGATTTACATTAGCACCGAAAATGAACAATTTAAAACTTTTTTTAGAAATTTCAAGAGCAAAATATCGGAAAACAATAAAATATGCAAAAGCACGTGAAATTGAAACAAAATTGAAAAATTGCGAAAACCTTTCCAAAACTGCTTGGAGCATTATTAAAAATGTAACAACACAGCCTAATTGCTCAAAAAACTTCCAAATTCCAAAGCTCAAAATCCAGGACGAAATTATTTCAGATCCCTCTAAAGTGGCAAGTGAATTCAACTCATTTTTTTTCATCTGTTGCATCACTTGACCCATCATTCAAAGGCCTCAATTGCAGCGAAGTGTCATCGATGGGACCGGTCTCATCCATGGCACTGTCTCCTGTGAGTGAGGAAGAGGTGGCCCGCGTGATACAGGGATTGAAAACCAAAAAAATCATGTGACATCAACGGCATGTCTGTGTGGCTGCTCAAACGTTTGCTCTAAGCATATTTTGGCTCCACTCACAAATTTGATCAACTTGTCTTTCGCACAAGGCATTTTCCCCTCCCTTTTGAAATCTGCGAAAGTCACGCCCATTTTCAAAAAAGACGATCCTTGCCTTGCAAGCAACTATCGTCCAATTTCAATCCTCCCAGTTATGATCAAAGTTTTTGAAAAGATTTTTCTTGTCAGATTTGAAAATTTTCTTGATCGTTTTGAAATCCTCTGTTCCGAACAATTTGGTTTCAGAAAAACAAATCAACAATCGATGCGGTCACAGACCTAATCGATACAGTTGTCGATGGCCTGGAGAGAAGAGAACATGTGCTAAGCATATTTCTAGACCTCTCTAAAGCATTCGACTGTGTACATCACGAAACACTGTTGTACCAGTTGACGACATGTGGTGTTCGAGGTTTGCCGCACGAATGGATCTCGTCTTACCTCAGGGATAGAAGCCAGTGTGTGCAGATTGCGAATACCCTGTCAGGAAAGGTTCAAATGACTTATGGTGTCCCACAGGGATCTATCCTTGGACCTGTCCTTTTCCTTGTGTACGTCAACAGATTGAACTCATCGATCCTTACGGGGAGGATGGTTCAGTATGCTGACGATACAACTCTCTGTATCAGAGCAAAAACAAAAGATGAATTAGAAATCAAATCATTTTTAGAACTGAATTCATGTATTCAGTATTTTAACACTCTAAATCTGAGGGCCAACAGATCCAAATCAAGCGTCGTCAATTTTTTTCTCCGGCAGCAAGAACCTGTCAACTTCGCTGCCGTGATGGCGGATGATGTTCTAATAGAAGAAACTGATTCCACCAAGTTCCTCGGAATGCACCTAGATCGAGGGCTGACTTGGGACGATCACATTGACGGCATTTGTTCAAAGGTTTCCTCAGGTATTTATGCCTTACGGAACCTTGCAAAATTCTGCTCTTTGGATATACTAAGAACGGCCTACTTTGGCTTGGTATATCCACATCTGACATACGGTTTGAGACTGTGGGGCAGCTGTTCTAAATACAAATTCGAACGTGTATTTAGAAGTCAAAAGAAAGCTGTCCGAATCATTTCAAAATTGAACTTCAGAGATTCATGCAAAAACACCTTCAGGGAGCTTGGATTGCTGACTTTGCCCTCTCTCTATATCCTGGAGGTTGTCCTGTACTGCCGTTCTAAGTGTAACTTGGTTCAAGGCAGGGACGTTCACCAGTATGGGACTAGAGGCAGGGACAACTTCCCGCGTTCAACAACACAGAACTGCAGCTTTCGAACGTTTGCCGTCTGAGGTTGGTGTCAAGCTAATCAATAAGAGATCAAACAATTGAATGACCAAAAAAAATTTAAAACTCGACTAAGACATCTTTTGCTGTCGGGGGTGTTTTAACTCGGTTGACGAGTTTATGGAGAGCCGCTGGGACGAAATCAAACTAACACCATCAATCCTCTGGTATCTGGTGTGGCAGTGGCAAGATTGTCTGGTGAGAATGAAGATGAGAGTGAATGAGACGAACCATGTGACTGTGTGCGTGAGTGAATGAAGTTTTAGGCCTACCTTTTTATTATTTAAATATTTTATTTTATGACGTTTGTATGCAATTTTATAATTGTTACCGCAATAAAACATATTATTATATTATTAACTAGCGGTTCTTCGTAACTAAATTGTTGGAACGATTCCCGTCCCCGCAGTAGTACCTATGAGCGGTTCTTCGTAACTAGTCTATTGGAAACCATTCCCGACCCATAGTAGTACCTATGAGCGGTTTCTTCGTAACTAGTCTATTGGAATGATTCCCGTCCCGCAGTAGTACCTATGAGCGGTTCTTCGTAACTAGTCTATTGGAAACGATTCCCGACCCGCAGTAGTACCTAGGAGCGGTTCTTCTCGTAACTAATCTGTTTGGAACGATTCCCGTCCCACAGTAGTACCTACGGGCTGTTCTTGGTAACTAGTCTGTTGGAACGATTCCCGTCCCGCAGTAGTACCTATGAGCGGTTGTTCTTCGTAACTAGTCTATTGGAACGATTCCCGACCCGCAGTAGTACCTATGAGCGGTTCTTTCGTAACTAGTCTGTTGGAAACGATTCCCGTCCCGCAGTAGCACCTAGGAGCAGTTCTTCGTAACTAGTCTATTGGAAACGATCCCGTCCCGCAGTAGTACCTATGAGCGGTTCTTCGTAACTAGTCTATTGGAACGTTTTCCCGTCCCGCAGTAGTACCTACTAGCGGTTCTTGGTAAGTAGTCTATTGGAACGATTCCCGTCCCCGCAGTAGTACCTAGGAGCGGTTCTTCGTAACTAGTCTATTGGAAACGATTCCCGTCCCGCAGTAGTACCTACTGTTGGCAACATCTTACGATCGAACTCATTTTAAGGGGGAGGTGTGGCAATTTTCGTAAAATCTGATATTGAAATTCCTTCCACACAAGTTGACTCACAGTTGTGATTTAGATTTTTGAAGTGGATTGGGATAAAAATCCGCCTGAATTCTGATGATAAAATTACAATTATTGGTTTATATCGTTCTCCACAAACGGATGCAGCAATATTTTTTTTAACATTTTGAAAATCTTCTAAATTCTATCTGTTTGAAGTCGTCCAAGTTTATCATAACTGGCGACTTTAACATTGATGTTTTAGACCACACCAACCCCCTGGACCCAGCGGCTACGCGACATCCTAAATTCTTTCGGATTGATCTGGTCAGTAAAACACGCCAACACGAGTGACCGCCACATCGAGTAAAGCCATCGACAACGTCATCACAAAACATTCCAAACGCCTCAGTCACTGTTTTCAATGCGGCCATCTCTGACCACTTCGCTCAGGAGACCACTATCAGTAACTTTCAGCCAGAAATTGAACACCCGTCATCCAAAATCAAAAGAGACACTAGCTCGGAAAACATTGCCCTTTTGAATACGTTTTTAAAAAATGAGTCCTGGTCGTTTTTAGACAATCTTGAAAGCGTAGATGAAGCTTACAACACCGCGATTCATAATCTTTTTGTTTATCACTTAAATGTAACTTGTCCTTTCAAAAATTTTAAAGAGCCCAAACAAGCAAAACAAAATTCTTGGGTGACGAAGGAAATTTTAGAATTACGTGAACGGCTCAAATTTTACCATTCGATTTACATTAGCACCGAAAATGAACAATTTTAAAACTTTTTTTTTTAGAAATTTCAAGAGCAAATATCGGAGAACAATAAAATATGCAAAAGCACTGAAAATTGAAACAAAATTTGAAAAATTGCGAAAACCTTTCCAAAACTGCTTGGAGCATTATTAAAAATGTAACAACACAGCCTAATTGCTCAAAAAACTTCCAAATTCCAAAGCTCAAAATCCAGGACGAAATTATTTCAGATCCCTCTAAAGTGGCAAGTGAATTCAACTCATTTTTTTCATCTGTTGCATCACTTGACCCATCATTCAAAGGCCTCAATTGCAGCGAAGTGTCATCGATGGGACCGGTCTCATCCATGGCACTGTCTCCTGTGAGTGAGGAAGAGGTGGCCCCGCGTGATACAGGGATTGAAACCAAAAAAATCATGTGACATCAACGGCATGTCTGTGTGGCTGCTCAAACGTTGCTCTAAGCATATTTTGGCTCCACTCACAAATTTGATCAACTTGTTCTTTCGCACAAGGCCATTTTCCCCCTCCCTTTTGAAATCTGCGAAAGTCACGCCCATTTTCAAAAAAGACGATCCTTGCCTTGCAAGCAACTATCGTCCAATTTCAATCCTCCCAGTTATGATCAAAGTTTTTGAAAAGATTTTTCTATGTCAGATTTGAAAATTTTTCTTGATCGTTTTGAAATCCTCTGTTCCGAACAATTTGGTTTCAGAAAAACAAATCAACAATCGATGCGGTCCACAGACCTAATCGATACAGTTGTCGATGGCCTGGAGAGAAGAGAACATGTGCTAAGCATATTTCTAGACCTCTCTAAAGCATTCGACTGTGTACATCACGAAACACTGTTGTACCAGTTGACGACATGTGGTGTTCGAGGTTTGCCGCACGAATGGATCTCGTCTTACCTCAGGGATAGAAGCCAGTGTGTGCAGATTGCGAATACCCTGTCAGGAAAGGTTCAAATGACTTATGGTGTCCCACAGGGATCTATCCTTGGACCTGTCCTTTTCCTTGTGTACGTCAACAGATTGAACTCATCGATCCTTACGGGGAGGATGGTTCAGTATGCTGACGATACAACTCTCTGTATCAGAGCAAAAACAAAAGATGAATTAGAAATCAAATCATTTTTTAGAACTGAATTCATGTATTCAGTATTTTAACACTCTAAAATCTGAGGGCCAACAGATCCAAATCAAGCGTCGTCAATTTTTTTCTCCGGCAGCAAGAACCTGTCAACTTCGCTGCCGTGATGGCGGATGATGTTCTAATAGAAGAAACTGATTCCACCAAGTTCCTCGGAATGCACCTAGATCGAGGGCTGACTTGGGACGATCACATTGACGGCATTTGTTCAAAGGTTTCCTCAGGTATTTATGCCTTACGGAACCTTGCAAAATTCTGCTCTTTGGATATACTAAGAACGGCCTACTTTGGCTTGGTATATCCACATCTGACATACGGTTTGAGACTGTGGGGCAGCTGTTCTAAATACAAATTCGAACGTGTATTTAGAAGTCAAAAGAAAGCTGTCCGAATCATTTCAAAATTGAACTTCAGAGATTCATGCAAAAACACCTTCAGGGAGCTTGGATTGCTGACTTTGCCCTCTCTCTATATCCTGGAGGTTGTCCTGTACTGCCGTTCTAAGTGTAACTTGGTTCAAGGCAGGGACGTTCACCAGTATGGGACTAGAGGCAGGGACAACTTCCGCGTTCAACAACACAGAACTGCAGCTTTCGAACGTTTGCCGTCTGAGGTTGGTGTCAAGCTAATCAATAAGAGATCAAACAATTGAATGACCAAAAAAAATTTTAAACTCGACTAAGACATCTTTTGCTGTCGGGGGTGTTTTACTCGGTTGACGAGTTTATGGAGAGCCGCTGGGACGAAATTCAAAACTAACACCATCAATCCTCTGGTTCTGGTGTGGCAGTGGCAAGATTGTCTGGTGAGAATGAAGATGAGAGTGAATGAGAGAACCATGTGACTGTGTGCGTGAGTGAATGAAGTTTAGGCCTACCTTTTTATTATTTAAATATTTATTTATGACGTTTGTATGCAATTTTATAATTGTTACCGCAATAAAACATATTATTATTATTATTTACTAGAGCGGTTTCTTCGTAACTAAATTGTTGGAACGATTCCCGTCCCGCAGTAGTACCTATGAGCGGTTCTTCGTAACTAGTCTATTGGAACGATTCCCGACCCGCAGTAGTACCTATGAGCGGTTCTTCGTAACTAGTCTATTGGAATGATTCCCGTCCCGCAGTAGTACCTATGAGCGGTTCTTCGTAACTAGTCTATTGGAACGATTCCCGACCCGCAGTAGTACCTAGGAGCGGTTCTTCGTAACTAATCTGTTGGAACGATTCCCGTCCCACAGTAGTACCTACGGGCTGTTCTTGGTAACTAGTCTGTTGGAACGATTCCCGTCCCGCAGTAGTACCTATGAGCGGTTCTTCGTAACTAGTCTATTGGAACGATTCCCGACCCGCAGTAGTACCTATGAGCGGTTCTTCGTAACTAGTCTGTTGGAACGATTCCCGTCCCGCAGTAGTACCTAGGAGCAGTTCTTCGTAACTAGTCTATTGGAACGATCCCGTCCCGCAGTAGTACCTATGAGCGGTTCTTCGTAACTAGTCTGTTGGAACGATTCCCGTCCCGCAGTAGTACCTACGAGCGGTTCTTCGTAACTAGTCTATTGGAACGATTCCCGTCCCGCAGTAGTACCTACGAGCGGTTCTTCGTAACTAGTCTGTTGGAACGATTCCCGTCCCGCAGTAGTACCTACGGGCGGTTCTTCGTAAGTAGTCTATTGGATCGATTCCCGTCCCGCAGTAGTACCTACGAGCGGTTCTTCGTAACTAGTCTGTTGGGAACGATTCCCGTCCCGCAGTAGTACCTACGAGCGGTTCTTCGTAACTAGTCTGTTGGAACGATTTCCGTCCCGCAGTAGTACCTATGAGCAGTTCTTCGTAACTAGTCTATTGGGACGATTCCCGACCCGCAGTAGTACCTACGAGCGGTTCTTCGTAACTAGTCTATTGGAACGATTCCCGTCCCGCAGTAGTACCTACCAGCGGTTCTTGGTAAGTAGTCTATTGGATCGATTCCCGACCCGCAGTAGTACCTACCAGCGGTTCTTGGTAAGTAGTCTATTGGATCGATTCCCGTCCCGCAGTAGTACCTACCAGCGGTTCTTGGTAAGTAGTCTATTGGATCGATTCCCGTCCCGCAGTAGTACCTACCAGCGGTTCTTGGTAAGTAGTCTATTGGATCGATTCCCGTCCCGCAGTAGTACCTACCAGCGGTTCTTGGTAAGTAGTCTATTGGATCGATTCCCGTCCCGCAGTAGTACCTACCAGCGGTTCTTGGTAAGTAGTCTATTGGATCGATTCCCGTCCCGCAGTAGTACCTACCAGCGGTTCTTGGTAAGTAGTCTATTGGATCGATTCCCGTCCCGCAGTAGTACCTACGGGCTGTTCTTGGTAAGTAGTCTATTGGATCGATTCCCGTCCCGCAGTAGTACCTACCAGCGGTGTTCTTGGTAAGTAGTCTATTGGATCGATTCCCGTCCCGCAGTAGTACCTACCAGCGGTTCTTGGTAAGTAGTCTATTGGATCGATTCCCGTCCCGCAGTAGTACCTACCAGCGGTTCTTGGTAAGTAGTCTATTGGATCGATTCCCGTCCCGCAGTAGTACCTACCAGCGGTTCTTGGTAAGTAGTCTATTGGATCGATTCCCGTCCCGCAGTAGTACCTACCAGCGGTTCTTGGTAAGTAGTCTATTGGATCGATTCCCGTCCCGCAGTAGTACCTACCAGCGGTTCTTGGTAAGTAGTCTATTGGATCGATTCCCGTCCCGCAGTAGTACCTACCAGCGGTTCTTGGTAAGTAGTCTATTGGATCGATTCCCGACCCGCAGTAGTACCTACCAGCGGTTCTTGGTAAGTAGTCTATTGGATCGATTCCCGTCCCGCAGTAGTACCTACCAGCGGTTCTTGGTAAGTAGTCTATTGGATCGATTCCCGTCCCGCAGTAGTACCTACCAGCGGTTCTTGGTAAGTAGTCTATTGGATCGATTCCCGTCCCGCAGTAGTACCTACCAGCGGTTCTTGGTAAGTAGTCTATTGGATCGATTCCCGTCCCGCAGTAGTACCTACCAGCGGTTCTTGGTAAGTAGTCTATTGGATCGATTCCCGTCCCGCAGTAGTACCTACCAGCGGTTCTTGGTAAGTAGTCTATTGGATCGATTCCCGTCCCGCAGTAGTACCTACCAGCGGTTCTTGGTAAGTAGTCTATTGGATCGATTCCCGTCCCGCAGTAGTACCTACCAGCGGTTCTTGGTAAGTAGTCTATTGGATCGATTCCCGTCCCGCAGTAGTACCTACCAGCGGTTCTTGGTAAGTAGTCTATTGGATCGATTCCCGTCCCGCAGTAGTACCTACCAGCGGTTCTTGGTAAGTAGTCTATTGGATCGATTCCCGTCCCGCAGTAGTACCTACCAGCGGTTCTTGGTAAGTAGTCTATTGGATCGATTCCCGTCCCGCAGTAGTACCTACCAGCGGTTCTTGGTAAGTAGTCTATTGGAACGATTCCCGTCCCGCAGTAGTACCTACCAGCGGTTCTTGGTACCTAGATCGATTCCCGAGCAGTAGTACTATACTATCGATTCCCGCAGTAGTAGGGCTGATCTGATCGATCGATTCCGTCCCGCAGTAGTACCTACGTAGTCCTGAGTAGGTACTACCAGTGTTCTTGGTAAGTAGTCTATTGGATCGATTCCCGTCCCGCAGTAGTACCTACAGCGGTTCTTGGTAAGTATTCTATTGGATCGATTCCGACCCGCAGTAGTACCTACCAGCGGTTCTTGGTAAGTAGTCTATTGGATCGATTCCCGTCCCGCAGTAGTACCTACCAGCGGTTCTTGGTAAGTAGTCTATTGGATCGATTCCCGTCCCGCAGTAGTACCTACCAGCGGTTCTTGGTAAGTAGTCTATTGGATCGATTCCCGTCCCGCAGTAGTACCTACGCGGTTCTTGGTAAGTAGTCTATTGGATCGATTCCCGTCCCGCAGTAGTACCTACCAGCGGTTTCTTGGTAAGTAGTCTATTGGATCGATTTCCCGTCCCGCAGTAGTACCTACCAGCGGTTTCTTGGTAAGTAGTCTATTGGATCGATTCCCGTCCGCAGTAGTACCTACCAGCGGTTCTTGGTAAGTAGTCTATTGGATCGATTCCCGTCCCGCAGTAGTACCTACCAGCGGTTCTTGGTAAGTAGTCTATTGGATCGATTCCCGTCCCGCAGTAGTACCTACGGGCTGTTCTTGGTAAGTAGTCTATTGGATCGATTCCCGTCCCGCAGTAGTACCTACCAGCGGTTCTTGGTAAGTAGTCTATTGGATCGATTCCCGACCCGCAGTAGTACCTACCAGCGGTTCTTGGTAAGTAGTCTATTGGAACGATTCCCGACCCGCAGTAGTACCTACCAGCGGTTCTTGGTAAGTAGTCTATTGGATCGATTCCCGTCCCGCAGTAGTACCTACCAGCGGTTCTTGGTAAGTAGTCTATTGGATCGATTCCCGTCCCGCAGTAGTACCTACCAGCGGTTCTTGGTAAGTAGTCTATTGGATCGATTCCCGTCCCGCAGTAGTACCTACCAGCGGTTCTTGGTAAGTAGTCTATTGGATCGATTCCCGTCCCGCAGTAGTACCTACCAGCGGTTCTTGGTAAGTAGTCTATTGGATCGATTCCCGTCCCGCAGTAGTACCTACCAGCGGTTCTTGGTAAGTAGTCTATTGGATCGATTCCCGACCCACAGTAGTACCTACGAGCGGTTCTTCGTAACTAGTCTATTAGAACGATTCCCGTCCCGCAGTAGTACCTACCAGCGGTTCTTGGTAAGTAGTCTATTGGATCGATTCCCGTCCCGCAGTAGTACCTACCAGCGGTTTCTTGGTAAGTAGTCTATTGGATCGATTCCCGTCCCGCAGTAGTACCTACCAGCGGTTCTTGGTAAGTAGTCTATTGGATCGATTCCCGTCCCGCAGTAGTACCTACCAGCGGTTCTTGGTAAGTAGTCTATTGGATCGATTCCCGTCCCGCTGTAGTACCTACCAGCGGTTCTTGGTAAGTAGTCTATTGGATCGATTCCCGTCCCGCAGTAGTACCTACCAGCGGTTTCTTGGTAAGTAGTCTATTGGATCGATTCCCGTCCCGCAGTAGTACCTACCAGCGGTTCTTCGTAACTAGTCTATTGGGACGATTCCCGACCCGCAGTAGTACCTACGAGCGGTTCTTCGTAACTAGTCTATTGGAACGATTCCCGTCCCGCAGTAGTACCTACCAGCGGTTCTTGGTAAGTAGTCTATTGGATCGATTCCCGACCCGCAGTAGTACCTACCAGCGGTTCTTGGTAAGTAGTCTATTGGATCGATTCCCGTCCCGCAGTAGTACCTACCAGCGGTTCTTGGTAAGTAGTCTATTGGATCGATTCCCGTCCCGCAGTAGTACCTACCAGCGGTTCTTGGTAAGTAGTCTATTTGATCGATTCCCGACCCGCAGTAGTACCTACGGGCTGTTCTTGGTAAGTAGTCTATCGGATCGATTCCCGTCCCGCAGTAGTACCTACGGGCTGTTCTTGGTAAGTAGTCTATCTTATCGATTCCCGTCCCGCAGTAGTACCTACCAGCGGTTCTTGGTAAGTAGTCTATTGGATCGATTCCCGTCCCGCAGTAGTACCTACCAGCGGTTCTTGGTAAGTAGTCTATTGGATCGATTCCCGTCCCGCAGTAGTACCTACGGGCTGTTCTTGGTAAGTAGTCTATTGGATCGATTCCCGTCCCGCAGTAGTACCTACCAGCGGTTCTTGGTAAGTAGTCTATTGGATCGATTCCCGTCCCGCAGTAGTACCTACGGGCTGTTCTTGGTAAGTAGTCTATTGGATCGATTCCCGTCCCGCAGTAGTACCTACCAGCGGTTCTTGGTAAGTAGTTTATTGGATCGATTCCCGTCCCGCAGTAGTACCTACCAGCGGTTCTTGGTAAGTAGTCTATTGGATCGATTCCCGACCCGCAGTAGTACCTACCAGCGGTTCTTGGTAAGTAGTCTATTGGAACGATTCCCGACCCGCAGTAGTACCTACCAGCGGTTCTTGGTAAGTAGTCTATTGGATCGATTCCCGTCCCGCAGTAGTACCTACGGGCTGTTCTTGGTAAGTAGTCTATTGGATCGATTCCCGTCCCGCAGTAGTACCTACCAGCGGTTCTTGGTAAGTAGTCTATTGGATCGATTCCCGTCCCGCAGTAGTACCTACCAGCGGTTCTTGGTAAGTAGTCTATTGGAACGATTCCCGACCCGCAGTAGTACCTACCAGCGGTTCTTGGTAAGTAGTCTATTGGATCGATTCCTGTCCCGCAGTAGTACCTACCAGCGGTTCTTGGTAAGTAGTCTATTGGAACGATTCCCGACCCGCAGTAGTACCTACCAGCGGTTCTTGGTAAGTAGTCTATTGGATCGATTCCCGACCCGCAGTAGTACCTACCAGCGGTTCTTGGTAAGTAGTCTATTGGATCGATTCCCGACCCGCAGTAGTACCTACCAGCGGTTCTTGGTAAGTAGTCTATTGGATCGATTCCCGTCCCGCAGTAGTACCTACCAGCGGTTCTTGGTAAGTAGTCTATTGGATCGATTCCCGTCCCGCAGTAGTACCTACCAGCGTTTCTTGGTAAGTAGTCTATTGGATCGATTCCCGTCCCGCAGTAGTACCTACGGGCTGTTCTTGGTAAGTAGTCTATTGGATCGATTCCCGACCCGCAGTAGTACCTACCAGCGGTTCTTGGTAAGTAGTCTATTGGATCGATTCCCGTCCCGCAGTAGTACCTACCAGCGGTTCTTGGTAAGTAGTCTATTGGATCGATTCCCGTCCCGCAGTAGTACCTACCAGCGGTTCTTGGTAAGTAGTCTATTGGATCGATTCCCGTCCCGCAGTAGTACCTACCAGCGGTTCTTGGTAAGTAGTCTATTGGAACGATTCCCGACCCGCAGTAGTACCTACCAGTGGTTCTTGGTAAGTAGTCTATTGGAACGATTCCCGTCCCGCAGTAGTACCTACGGGCTGTTCTTCGTAACTAGTCTATTGGAACGATTCCCGTTCCGCAGTAGTAACCTACTAGTGGTTCTTCGTAACTAGTACGTCACTTGTTATGACATCTCCCAGTTATGTCACCTACATTAATTTTGGCAAATAGCCATTATTAGGAGCCATCTGACACGGTAAGTAGATAGATAAGACAAATACGAGTATTTTGGTATCTAAAGAAATAGACACATAAATTGCAAGGAAACGCCTTCAATATAATAAACATAGGTTGATTACTGAACTGCTATGTAAATAGCCTTTTCAGTACTGGCCTTCAGTCCATCGGCGGGGAGCGATAATTTATACGTATTATCAGTTGCACCAATTTTATTTAGTTTCATGTTGTTAAGAAAATACGTCACTTGTCTTGTAACAATCATGTTGTGATAGGAACATATGTGGCCTAGGCCTATCTGAGAACCTGCTAATATTGTTACCCTGATTTACGATTTATCCTGTTTCATGGAAGTATAGATTAACATTTACTTTCAACTCATGTTCACCAAATTATTTAACAATTTTTTACTTTTAAAATTAATACAAGTCCGTGTAAAGTATCTGTGTGTAGCAAGGGGTTGCGTTTGTTAATTACTGTTTTAAGGTTTGGCTTTGTCTGGACAAACTGTAAAACTGGACCTGTTGAATAATCATGAAACAATATTTGACAGGGGCAGTAGCTTTCGGGGTAGTTTCCTCTGTCGTTTTCACTTATAGTCTTTTCCCAACTGCCAAGGCATATATACATTTATGTATCTAAGAGGGTCTCCTAGTCCCTGAATAAGTTATAGTTATAGTTGAATAAGTTATACTCCCTGACAAAAACTGAACAAAGTAGGCCCATTGTTATTTATTTTCTTTAAAAAATATGTACATCATACGAAGTATTAAGAATATAATGAGGAGATACTATTCGTATAAGAATAATACAAATCAAAGAAATTTAAGATTTTCCTCAATTATTGTTCCATAACTTTCTAAGCCCTCTTTAAAAATCTGAGTTAAACCTGTCCCATATATTTTTTCGAAATTAGATGTAATTAATGTACAAAAGCTTTAAATCAAAATATGTTGTTGTTAGGTTATTTTGCGAATATTCAGTTTAGCTCCATTTCACTTAAGATTAAGCTAAGCTCGACGTCATAGCTGCCGTGTAAATGAGACGGAGTTACTTTGCAGTGTGGGTGTATCTGATATCAAAACGATACAGAGCCCGTTTAGAATTTCTTCGTCGCTGACTTTCTTTTATCCCTTCAAACGGACGTGACAGTGTCGCATTCTAGATGCTGTACTAAGTGGAAGGTGAACTGGAGCTAACCTGATATTCACAAAGTAACCTAACATCAACATATGTCGAGTTTTATGATGTGTTAAAAGCTTTTATTTGCTCGTTTAATCGAAGGATCGGCTGGTTTGTCCAGTGTTTTCTGCATTCTTTGCATTTTTGTTTGTATATTCCACAATTAGTCAATGGCGCAGTGTAGCGGGTACGGCGGTTATCGCGAGATAACCGAATCAAAGCAATATCGAGCGTGGCTGCTGCTTGGATGGGTGACCGCTGAGCGATCCTGTCCTTGTAAGCAGCCCGCATGCCCGGCCATTGGTGATGGTCGGAAGTCACCTTTAAGCCGTTGGTACCAAGGTTAAGTGTTTGAGAGGGCTTCTTAGCCTTAAATTCACCTAGTAAAACAAGACATTACTTTACTTTACTTTTACTTTCACTATTACTAAATTTTAAACTGCGATTCTGATTAATTGGATTACGTTTATATGTCATCATAAGGTCTGGATAATTAGAAGCTTTGAATGGTAATTGATGTTTTGTATAATTTCAAGTTTAGAACAATTCGATATAATTCGTAGTTTCAAAATGAATCCCGATACACTATTGAATGATAGAGTTCATTCGACAAAACATTATTATAAGATAGACATTTTAACTGAACAAAATAATTACAAATAAAATATGAAATTTATTTAGTTCACAGAATTAGTTACGAAGAGTTAATTTAATTCGATTATTTCGTGTCATATATATAAATGAGTGTTTGTCTGTATGTCCTTTATAGACTCAGAAACTATTTGACCGATCATTATGAAAATTTGTATACATATATATTTTTACACTTAGAAGGTTTATACGCTATGCCTATTGATGTAATTCTCCACCAGGTGGCGTGGCGCTGCAAATTATAAAAGTTATAAAAGCGCCTGCACATTATAAACTGCAATTACGAGCCAGTTAAGTATATTAAATAGCCAAGCACTATTTAAAGGCGCTAAGTTTTGAAGTATATTTGTCTTTAAAATAAATTTCTTGAATGTTAGACCACGTTATAGTAAAGTCATGTATGTGTACAATGGCTATAAAATTAAACTTTTTACAGAAATTTCTTGATCGTGGCAACAATGTAAACTCTAAATCGGCGTTTTAAATATAATTCACTTGAACAAGAAATGCTCCTACACGGGCAAAACTTACGAAAAGCGTGCGAAGCCGCGAGAAACAGCTAGTATCCTACAATAAAAAGAATATTAAGAGCGTTAAAGGAGTTTTATTCTTGTTAATTTTATTAATCAATTTGGAGGTTACACTAATAGTACAAATGGTTTAGCATTACTTTAACTATGCATTACATATATTGTTATTATTACAACTTATTGTTGTTAATTTATACGCAATTATGAAAAAATCCTAAATTCCGGGTACATAGCAATGACAGACCTATCCGCCGATCGTAAATTGATTAAAAATGTTAACTGCTTGATATAAATGATTATAATTACTCTGACAAAGTATCACCTACTACTAGAAATCTTAACGTCCTTGAAGGAAAAGTAGGAAATCAATTAATGTAATTAGTTTAAATGGGCATGCTATTGCAGTTAAAGTTCGTTTCCATTGTTTCAAGTGACCTCAGCAACAATAGCAGTCCGGAGTTCCTTGTTAATTTTCACATTTTAATGCGTGAGACTACGAAAATATACTCTCACCCCCACCCCGCCAAAATGACGACAGCGGCTACGTAACATACGTGTCCCATATTTCATTTTAATGCCAACCGCTCACGAATTCGCAAAAACAGAATTACCAACCCTAAATCGCTAAGTGTAAACAACCCATGTTACGTAACTCGCCTTCATTGTAAAGGCAGTTTTCTTTGTATTGTGTGTGTCAACATAAGTGACCAGTGACGTAACTAAGACTTCGCTTTGAGGGGGGATGGGTCAGTCTGATATAAGAGCACACCACACCGGTGGTATAGAATAAATCTAAATTTAAATTTCCCAAACGCTCGGCCAAAAGTTTACAAAGTAAGTAAAGGAATAAACGTACGTTTTATTTTGTGAAACCAGTGTTGTTTTGTTCATTAAGTGAATTTGAGCTAACCACTGATGTTTTTATATATTTTTAATGAAGCAATGTAAATAAGTTTAGCTTGTTTTTATCGATCGAGAAGAATTTTTGGTTTTGGAAAATTTATCGGGTGTAAAATGCGACGGCCGACAAAATTTTAATAGATTAAGATAGATACAGTTCTCATATTCACCTTGGTTGAAGATCTCCCTCGTGTATGTTGTTGCAAAATGGCGCTACCTCGTTCGGGTCAGGACCAAATGAGGTGGGATATATACACACGCTTACTGAACGGATAATTAAGACATCTTTGTACATTCAGCATCACTTGAAACTTCCAACAATTCCTTTTCTTTCCTCATATCCCTTCATCCCTAGGTTAATATTTAACAGGTTTTGGTGTTTTTTAAAGGTACAATCCTTGGTTAATGCAGTGGTGTCCAGTTCCGCGAAGTGAATTGTTTGAATTGAGGGTGGTTAAGTGCTATTAGCGAATTGCCTACTGGAGAATTGTTTGAGGAGAGCACTTCAAACTTTCTTGCTTGTTATGGTAGCTTACTGATATGTGCGAAGTGCACACTGGGGAATTGATTGAATAGAGCACTTCAAACTTTCTTGCTCGTGAGGGTGGATAATAGGTATGTGTGAAGTGCATACTGGAAAATTGATTGAGTAGAGCACTACTTTTCTTCGAACCTTTCTACCCAACTTTGATCCCGTTGCTTTGAAGACTTTTCGAGTTGGTAAAGTAACTAACAAAACAAAACCGAGACCTTTAAAAGTCGTACTGAGTAATGAGTCTGATGTTAAACTGGTTCTGCAAAACTTCACCCCTGAAGCTTCTGCCGCTATGGATGACGATTTCGCTGCTATAAAGCTCTCAAGGGACAGGACTCCACGTGAACAAGAGTATTTCCGCCTTCTGAAAAATGAAATCCACGATCGTGAATCGGGCGGGGAAAGAGGTCTTGTTATCAAATACAGGAACAATGTACCATATATTACAAAAAATAAAAAAAAACTAGAAGTCATCAACGGGCCACCAAAACTGCTGACTTGTTTTTTCCAGAATGTTAACGGGCTAAGAAGTAAGTTGAATTTGTTCTCTAGATCTGCAGCTTCCTGTGCATATGATATCATTGCTCTTGTTGAGACTAATTTGGCACCAGACATTGGCGACTCTGAACTCGGTCTGTCAGGATATTCTGTTTTCAGATGTGACAGATCTATGCTTACCAGTCGCAAATCAAGTGGAGGAGGTGTCCTGATTGCTGTGCGGGACTCTATCTACAGCTGCAGGTTATCAACAAGTATCAACACATTTGAAGGAGTTTTTTGTGTCATGTGCCAAGTCCTCTTCTTGTTTTGTTATAGGCAATGTCTACATTCCCCCAAATAGCCCCTCATCTCATTACACCAATCTTTGTGATGCTTTTGAGGAGGTCTCAGCGCAGGCGGGGAACCCCGACAATGTAATGTTAATGGGTGATTTCAATTTGCCTGATCTTTATATGGATAATGTTGCCTGCTCTGGGAGCAGCGATTGCTCTCGTCCCATTATTGATCTGACGGCTACACTTGACTTAAGGCAGTACAATTCTATTCGCAATTACCGCGGTGTTTGCTTAGACCTCGTTCTATCCTCAATTCCTTCGACTAAGGTTACTGCTGCGGAGGATCTTCTGTTACATGAAGACAAACACCATCCATCCTGCGCTTTCGATTTCCTTTTCTGTTGATTTGCCATCTGCATCAAGGGAGCCTAAAACAAGTCATGGACTACAGAAACTGTGATCTTGACTCTGTTTTTCGGCAGGTACAAAGCCTTGATTACCCAAGCCTAACAGACCTATCCCAATCGGAGATAACATTCAACTTGTTCTTTTCTAAACTTAGTGAGGTAGTGATGTCAAATACTCCTCTAAAAGTAATATATCCTACTAAATTTCCAATATGGTTTACCAAGGACCTTAAAATCTTAACTGTAAAGAAGAAAAGACTTCATAAGAAGTATAAACTATCAGGAGACTTTCATGACTATGAACATTTTAAAAAGGCTAGGAGAGAGTGCAAAATACTTTCACACAAATGTCATGAGGATTATATAAGTAGAATAGAGAAGAGCATCCCGGGAAACGTCAAGTCCTTCTGGTCTCATGTAAATAGCCAAAAGGGCTCTTCTAATCTCCCACCAAGAATGTTTTATGGCAATGCTGAGGCACATGAAGCTCATGGCAAATGCAATCTTTTTGCTGAATTTTTTACATCAGTTTATAGTGACTCTGATGTCATCGCACCTTCGTTTGATTTTGAATGGAATATGTCTATCTCTAATTGTCCTGTTTTTGCCACAGACATCCAACGGAGGCTTGAGTTATTGGATCAGCACAAAGGAGCAGGTCCTGACGGCGTACCCCCACTGGTACTTAAGCATTGTGCTCACATTTTGGCACCACACCTTGCTCTGCATTTTGGGGCCTTACTTAGATCAGGTGTCTTTCCTGCCGTTCTCAAGCAGAGTTATATTGTTCCGATTCACAAGTCAGGTGACAAAGCAAATGTTAAGAACTATCGTCCTATATCTATTCAACCTGCCATTGCTAAAGTGTTTGAAAGTGTTGTTCTCGACTTCCTCTACTTTCGGCTTAGCCGTTGTATGGTAATGGAACAGCATGGATTCATGAGAGGACGCTCGACTGTGACGAATCTTCTTCAATTCCAGGAAGTCGTCACTTCTGCGCTTGTTAGCGGTCACCAAGTGGACTGCGTCTACCTGGATTATGCCAAAGCATTTGACAGGGTTAATCATCATATTCTGCTTGCAAAGCTGAATGGATATGGGATTTGTGGGTCCTTGTTGAAGTGGCTGGAAAGTTATCTACTGAACAGAGTGTTTCTGGTCAAATGTGATGGCACTACATCAACGCCTTATCCTGTCCTTTCTGGCGTACCGCAGGGATCCCACCTTGGACCCCTGCTGTTTAATCTATTTATAAATGACATTGGAGGTGTTATTACCACTAAATTTTCCATGTTTGCTGATGACATCAAAGTTTATACCTGTGTGCTTAGTGAGCAAAATCAACTAGATCTGCAATCATCATTGATCAGTATAAGTGATTGGTGCGACAGCAACTCCATGGAATTAAATCTTTCCAAGTGCAGGGTAATGACATTCAATCGTGGCAAGAGCTGTCGTCATTTCAACTACAGCATCAATGGCAAACAGCTTGAAAGAGTGTTCAGGATACGTGACCTTGGTGTTATTCTAAACTCCTCCCTAAGTTACAATGACCATATTTTGAACGTCACTTCTAGAGCCAATGCTCTCATCGGTTTCATTGTAAGATCTACTAGAGACTTTAGATCCCCAATCACCATGGTCAATCTATACAAGACCCTAGTACGCCCTGTTTTGGAATACGGTTCTGTAATTTGGTCACCCTATCAAATTGGCCACAATGAGATGCTGAACAGGGTTTCAGGTACGTTTTGTGCGTCTCCTCGGAATACGACTTGGATATACCTTTCTGGGCACTCCAGTGGCTGAAGTGGAGGACATGTTTGGCTTGCAGTCCCTCTCTCTCTCCGAAGGAAGTTCCTCGACCTTGTGTTTTTGAACAAGATCGTGAGTGGTGTGCTGGATTGCCCGGTCATCTTAAGCTACATCGACATATCCATCCCAAGAGGTACTAGGTCGAGGACAATCTTCCAGAGAAGATCCATGCCCTCATACTATGCGTATAACTCATCAGTCCCAAGACTCCTCCGCTGTGGCAGTGACGTGGCTCCACTGATTGACTTCTTCATGAGGCCAACTGGATTTTAGAAATGAACTATTTCAAATTATTTATAAGAAACCCTAGTTGGGCTTTTGTTGTGGCAGTATCATAGGTATGGCAATTTCTGTTTAGGGTAAAATTTTTGCACTCTTTTGTTACTTTATGTATGCCTAACTCATTGTGTGTTTGTTATTGTCTTGGTTGTTGAAGTTTGTTCTAGGTTTTATCTTTTGTTATTTCTTTAGGAAATTTAATTTTGTTATTTTTAAAATTTTTATCATATTGTTATAGTTTGTTTCAAGTTTATTCCTTGTTATTGCTTTAAAAATTTTACTGTTGTAGTCGTTCAAGTTTTATTTTTGATTGTTGCCCTCTTTTCTTGTCTGGACACTAGTCTTGTTACACTTGCTGTTTTGCTCACCAGCTCCTGACTTTTTTTGTCTTAGTTGTTGTCCACATACTTAATGCATATATTATTGTGTATTCATATAGTATTAGTATGCCTATATTGTATTGTGTTATTCAAATATTATTAATTATTATTGTAAAAAATGGTGGATACCGTTGATGAATAAATAAATAAATAAATAAATAAAAACTTCCTTGCTCGTGAGGGCGGTTAACGAGTATGTGCGAAGTGCACACTGGAGAATTGATTGAATAGGGCACTTCAAACTTTCTTGCTTGTTATGGTAGATAACAGATATGTGCGAAGTGAACACTGTTGAATTGATTGAATAGGGCACTTCAAACTTTCTTGCTTGTTATAACAGATATGTGCGAAGTGCACACTGTTGAATCGATTGAGTAGAGCAATTCAAACTTTCTTTCTTTTGACGGTGGATAATGGGTATGTATGAAGTGCACACTGGGGAATTGATTGAGTAGAGCACTACAAACTTCGATGGACCGTTTCGAGCTTAAGAAGAGTCCAAATGCTGTGTTTCAATTCCATAGTTGGGCTCTATTTTAAAAATCCAGATCAGGTTTATGGTCAGATTCGTCACGTTTAGTTCAACCGTTTTGAGGAGGCTGGTTGCTACTTGTGACGTGATATATAGTTGCCACTGGACTCATGTCGTGAAAAGGTGGTTGCGGCTTATCTGATGGAAGGAGTTGGAAAAGAAAGTAGTTGTTCTGAACAAATGCGGATTCAGTGTGGTGTTGATGAGTTAATCTATGAACCAATAATAAAAAAGACCACTCTTGTTTTGCCGCCATATCGTTTCTGCCATGAAGACCGCCGTTTACTATTAGCCTCTAGGTCAGATCTCAGTGGTTGGTCGTTTCGGTGCAGACCTATTAATTGTGGCCTGCATCCTTTAGTTCGGTTTCCATAATTAATGTTTTGTTTTTATTTAGTGCATGTTTTAGAGATAGTGTTCGTGGAGTTGACACGCAACGTGGATGTTGTGATTCCTGACTTATGTGTGTCACAACACTTGGTATGATTCGTTTAGTAGCCTGCTTTGTGGAGCCTTCTGATTGTAGTTAACCACCTGAGGAAGAGATCAGACTGCAGATCTCGAAACGTAGTGTCATTCATGATTCTGGAAAAGTGAGACATGCGCTCTGAAACACTTGTTACCTTTGCCGCAAACTGGACTCTATTTTCCAAACATTTTGCTTGTTGAATTAACATCTTTCAAGTACCTGTTTCAAGTGTGATTGGATAACATGTTCCCATAGACTGTTCCATTGATTCTAGACGATAAAAATCGTCTCTTAATAAACCAAGTTAAAACTGACTACACGGTTTGAGACCTTGTTGCAGTACCGTAACAAAGCATTCGAGATAAAACATTGCAAATAAGATAAAACTTCTGTTGCAGGGAAAAATCACAATTGGTCATCTCTGTACGAAGGACCGTTTAAGGTACTTTAGGGCTTATCTACCTCAATATGTTTTTGTGTACAGAGTAAGGACAGACCCATACCCACAGTATGTTGCCGGGTGTGCGGCTCGTCCTGTATTGATCTGACGGGAGAACTTTGACATTTTCCCGCCTACACCACAGACAGTCTCGCGCCGCGTTGTTGGCAAACCTTTGTGTCCTTTCATAAACATTTCTACAAAAAAATCTTTGACTGTCCAACTTGATTCAAATCGTTTACAATCGCATAATAATGATTCTGCAATATCAATGTCGATATTGTGTTTTGCCACTTATTTCTTTAATTTACGGAAAACCATTACGTGCAAGTACATTACACTATGCATACATTATTCGAAAAAATTACACAATAGCTATATATTACATGGATAGCACCAGGCAACAACATTAATTAAACAATAAGCCATCGTGCATGAGAGGCATCTAAGTGTAAAAAAGAAACAGCGTATACAACCAATGACAATACTATAAGTAATATCAATAACAATAATAATAATAATACAATATAAAACTGAAAACCCAAACAACAACATACATATATACTAAGACTACACAATACTGGAACTGTATAATAAGACTTATTATTTAGAAACCTCGGGATTTCGTAATATACGGCAAAGTACAGCTTAAATATATTTTGCGCTTGTACAAAGTCGAATTGAATACGGCATATTTCTTGGGAAGTGCGTACGATTCAAATTTAAACTCATTACTTATGCTGCAAAAGCACTTTGTCAGATTAATAACCCACAGTCATAGATTTGAACACCCACGACCATTATTTAATCAGCTTAAGATTTTCCCTATCAAGATGTAATTTATATATAAAGTATTAAAACAATACTATGATTTGATAAATACTACCAACTTAGAAGCAAATGAATACAGCTAAAACTAAGAAATTCAGGAAATATAAAAGTTCCAAAACCAAACAATACTTTTTTTACTAAATCATTCATTTTTATGTCACCGTGGATTTTTAATAAATTACCTAACAATATAAAAAACTCAAATAACGAATTAGTATTTTTAAAGAAATTGGGAAGGTGGTTGTTTGAACTAGAGGATATAAATTCAGTTTTATATATTCAGACATAGTACTGTTTTTTTTTTTATCTCACGGCCCATATATATATATATATATATATATATATATTTTCAAATAATTTGAAAATTCCAATATAACTCTAATAAGCAGGTTGATTACAACTATTATTATATTTTGTTTCGATCAAATAATACATTAATTTATATCCTCAAGAAGAGATATATAAATTGTTAAATTAAGTTGTTTTCTGATGTTTTTTAATGTGTTAAAATATAATAAGGAACCTCCAAACAGGCTTAGCCTTGGAGGCCCTATATTTTCTCATTTATTGTAAAGTATAGGCCTAAGCGCATTTAGTTGTAGGTTACTTTTTAACTATAAGTTTAGTTTATAGGTATTTTGAAGAAAGTAATTTTTTATTCCAGTCTTTTGTAATGGTGCAGTCAGACCTGGCAAGATTTAGGAAATTATAACTCCATTATGTTAATTTACCTTTATGTATTGATGTATGTATGTAGCCTGTAAGAAAATGATAAAATAAATCATTCTTTATTCTTTAATATAGTGGATCGTTATGCTAATTATTGCTTATCTGGAGAGCATCATTTTGGATTATTTGTGTTTTCGATAAAACATAGAGACATTTCCGTATGCATAGCGACTACCATGACGACATGATGACATAGTCCCTCTGATTTTATAAATTTGTAATGATTAAAAGGTTTTTGCTATAAATGGCTTAGAGATTTTACAAACCAAATGTATACACTCCCAATTTTGTCAACAGATATAGTACAAGTTCAACTTCTCATTAAGAAAGTGTGTTTATATGGTAATTGCTAATTTTATGGTGAAGAGTTTATGATGTCTTCACAGGATTATGAAAAACGAATCGAACCATTCTAAATCCATGAAACCCCCTTAAAGGAACCCAATAATATTCATGACTTTCGTGGAAAATTATTTTGCTGCAGTAGGCCTAGTCTGTGAGCTGGAGTACGATAGGGCTCGTAGCGTGGTTTTACGTTATTTGGACGTTAGAATAACAGAAAATCTTTTGGGTAGGGCAGAACCCGCAATGGTGTATTAACAGCACAAGATACGGCCGTTGCAGATTGTTGCTCCAGTTTTACGAAGGTCCTGACCCTCGGGATTTAAATTTGGGGGTGTCTCATGGAACTTGTATGGTGATTGTATCCGATGATGATGACGCGTGATTCGATTTCCACGTTGGATTAAGGAATCATTGTGTCTTACATTCGCCACAACCAGTTCGATGATTTAGAGCTTTTAATAGATTCTACATCGCATTTGATTAGTAAAATGTTGGAATTGTGTATCACAAGAGGAATCAAATTTCTTCAGGAATATCATCAGAAACAAGCAGAGATCATAATAGAAGATAAAACTAATAAAACTAGATCAAATGTAACTAATTGCAGTTATAAACCCATTTCATTTACTCATCCCCTGCACGAGAAAGGGTCGAATTACCTGATCCGGAGCAATTTTGACTGTGGAATGTTCGGTGGCAAAGGCATTCCTTTCAAATAATCATGCACTTCTACAACTTGGCAGTACGGGTATTACAATCAATACCGTACTTTCGTGACAGGACCAGTCTTGTTACGTTATTTATCTTCGTAGCGTACAATCCACTTTGCGTAGAAAAAGCACTTACCATCTAAGAGTCCATAATATAGACCCTCGTAGTCACCTCCTTTTCAGATCACACAGGTCTGGATATTTCGATTTTATGGAATCCTTTCTCAGAGTCGATACACTCTTCTTGTACCACAGTCCAGCCAGTAACAGATAAAGCAATTATCCCTCACATAACTCTTAATTTAAATATCACGCGATCTTGGATAACACGCTCAGCATTCTCAAAAACATCGAAACTAACAAATGCACTTTGTTTCTAAAATCAATCTTCCCTTTACAGTGTTTAGGCTATTCCTACTGGAAGGCATGTGACCCAAATGTGGATGGACATCTAAGGAGACACACTCAACCCAGGTTGATGAGACGATGGTATATAAACTCCCCCATGTTCAAATCATCCTTGAAAATGGGAAATGATCTGGCTCATCGTACCTTTACAATCCGTCTTGTACCTCATTCGGAACGGAAAATGCTGTCAAAAGATTAACAAGAAAACATTTTTGAGAAGGAAATAAGGCAGGGTAAGAAAATGACCTTGCAATGTTAATGTTCTGCTATGATTTTAAAAGAATCTTTGTGATTAGGTCAAAATACAAGTAAATGTCCCTACCGTAATAGATCTTGAAGTTGAGTCTGAGGATCATCAATTTCCAGAAGGAGCAATCTGGGCTGCAATCGCAGCCTCTCGCAATAGGCTATCCTGGTCTTCTTACCTTAAACTTGAAAAACGGAACAAAACACTGCACAGCCGTACTGATGTGGTAGGGCTGTCACCACCACCTGTTCCATGTCCATGTCGCTGTACCGGCCACGCCAAATTTCATTTAAAAAATGACACCTCGATTTAGTACCCATTTTGTACTAATTTGCACAGCAGTATCATATCAGGTCAGGCTAGCGACTTGCCTGTTAGACCTTGTTAGAATTTCATGCCGTTGGTGAAATTTCCTGGAAACAATTTTATGCCTCGACTTAGTACTTATTTAGTACTAATTTGCACAGAAGTATCATAATTTGCGTATCAAATTTGCATCCAATACAGTAAACAGATATTAACAAACACGTAGTGGTCAGACTTGTCTGTTAGACCATGTTAGAATTTCATGCCGTTGGTGGAATTTCCTGGAAACAATTTTACGCCTCGACTTAGTACTTATGTAGTACTAATTTGTACGGTAGTTTATACTCAAAGCAATAAAAGTTATGCTCAGTAATGTTTAACTGTTCAGTATTTGGATGCTTAAAATCTTTAGAAACCTTCAACTTGTCATTTGACATCACTTGCACTGAAACAACCTCATATACACTGACAGATAACAGAAATTTTTCGGAGTTTCTCACCAAAGATATTCTTATTTACTCAAGGTAAGTTGCTCGCATTTTACACATTAAAGGTTTTTGGAAAGTGACTAATATTAAATCCCAATTCAGAAACTTTTTGAAGATAATTCGTATAAGTCTACGAAATTAGTTAACAGTATGCATAGCTGAAGTTGTTTGTTTAATAAAAAGTGCAGATTTATAATATAAAAATTGTTTAGTTACATTCATGACCTGAAATTTAAGAACTAATAATTAAACCGACACAAAATATTACAAGTTTAAAGAATTATTATTAGTGAAATAATTTATTAAAAATAATAATGAAATGGATATATACAGTCTGTTTTCAAAAAACGTATTTACAAACAGTTTTAGAACATTGAAAATGTATTTTTGTTAGATTTCAGAAAAATAGGAACGCAATTTTGGTACGTTTTATTTTAATCCTTGCCTTTACAACAATTCAAGGTGAATTTTGTGTATTTTCTATTAACATTTTAAAAAGCGTTGTTATATTGATGAAAAAGGAACGAAAAACATGGTAGTAAAATCACTGAGTAGCTGGAATCGAGATATATTGTTTCCCATTGGACCTGTATATGTCACAATTAGTACAGTTGTGCTGGTAACAAACTCAAACAACTCAGATATACCTGTACACCGCATATTGGAAAATCCTGTTGGTTTGTATAATTCGGTCAGACGAAAATTGCTTCAATGTAAGTTCCTCCTTGTAACACAATCATTGTAACAAATTAGAAGCTTTTGCCGCTTCATTCCCGCTTTGATATTTCACATGAACTGCGGACTCCCGCAACTGTAACGCCATACCTCCATATAGCTTGATTAAACTTGCCCGACGCGACGGCGGGAAAATAAAAAACACCAATTGGGTACAATAATTGTGGATTCGAAGCTTTGAAGCCTCTAAAGGTAAAGTGCTTGCTTTACAACACCGGGCTTGTAAAAACAGTTGAACTTGTCATAACTTCCTATTTCCAAATCAACCTTGTATTTCATTACTTTTCATCTATCCTCTACCCCCCACCTCCGCTCACCCTCACAATGGGGTAAAGTGATGAAGAGAAGGCATACAGTCCTAACGTCTCCCCGGAAATAAAGAATATTTTCATTTAATTTCACAGTCTGATCCTAAAAAAGGAAACACTTTAACTTTTGATGGAAAATTAAGCCTTATTTCCTTAGTTTATTAATTATTTCAATGGCATAATGAACAAACTAATAATTCTTTTGCAGTCTAATTTTTTTCGTATCGTGTTTATTGATTGCTAATATGGTTCATTCTGTAAGGTTAGAGTTATTTCTTATTCTATTTATATTGGTTTTTTTTCCATTATATTGTACCCATTATAAGGGATGTTTATAAGGTATTGATTTGTTTATTTCAAATTTAAATCACTTCGGTAGTTTTATTTATTTATTTAGGATGGCTTGTTACCCACTTTGATACAGGGTATATTTTATAGTATTCTTATATTGCTTTGTATTTGATTATTGTGAAATGTTGCATAGAGCTTTATTTGCTGTCATCTGTATTGACTTTAAGAGTGTTATTATTAATTTTATTGCCTACTGTTACTAATTTATTGTTATTATTAATTTGGGGTTACTTTACTTACTCTATTCATTAAGTTACACATTGGTAGGATAGTAATATTTGTTTAGACAACTTTTTTGTTTGATAAAATAGCTTCTTTACATGGTTTTTTTGTTCAAGTAGTGATTATAATAAGATTAATTATTGTTAGTTATTTTGTTAATCTTGAGCGAAAACAAAAAATATAATTGTATTAAGTTGTTTAAAAGTGGTTTTGTATGTCCGTAAATAAAGAATAAAGGAATATACAGCAGAGGGAGACGATTATTCAATAACCATTAGGCTATAGATGCTACTAGAGCAACCCGCACCAAAATAGTCCAATAGTAGTAACGGTGCGTTTTTATCCCTCCCTCACCCCCCCCCCCCAACACCACCCCACGTGTAACACTGTTGCCAGTTTTACATATTTGTAAACCTACTACCGATCCGTTTTAAACAGCTGGCGATCAACAGCGATATGGCAACATCGCCTCATATGTCATCAGGACTTGACACAATTGAGTGCAGTGCGATGACGATTCCAAAGCACAGTGGAGCAACCGAGTCCTCTACACATAACACAGCTATGGTGGGAAGGGCTGATTCAATGCGAATATTGAGTTGAACATCTTGTTCACACTCCTCTTACGTACAACATCTGAAATTGATACTGTTCAGACTTGATTCCTGGAAACCTGGAGTCATGTTCGTCTAAAGAGATCCAAACAATAATCAGCGACGAAGAACGAAGTAGTTCCAAACGAACCCCCCTCCCGCATCGTTTTGACATCAGAGACACCCAGACTGCAAAAATGAGTGCAATTTATGTGGAGAGGTATTCTTATTGTCTCATCAGGTGTACGTCATGCTAGCTATCCGGCTAGCCTCCGAAGGTTAATTCCTCTTTTGCTTTCTTTCTCTCTTTCGTCTAGCATTAAGTGGTGTCTCTATTTTCTCCTGTACCCAGTTTTTATTTCTTCTTTTTGTGGGTCTGGGCAAGTTTTAGTAAACTTTTGGTGAAACACCTTTCGCACGCTTTTGTGTATCCCCCATGGACTTAGATCCATTAACCGCTGGAGATCTGGCAATATTTGATTCTATCTACGATTTGTATTATAGATTATACAATTCCCTTACACTATGGTTGTTATTGATAGCAATATAAAATAGTAGGCAAACATGTTGTTGTTTAACTAATTTGAAACAATTTGACCATGTGTGTACTGATGTAAAAAAGTTTCCGCATGTATACAATAGAAAAATGAAAATTTTGCATTTTCCATGTGTACCAAGCCTTTTAAAAACGACACCATAAATCTACACACAATATTTTAAAAACTTTGATGGTGTTTGGCCATTTTCAACAGCAAATCTGAGTAACAAATTAAACACTATTTAAATTTCAGCAGTCAACAATATTTTATCCATGATCGGATTCCATCTGGTTCTGACTCCACATGGAAAGGCTACAACTTATTATAACATCCATTAATTTATTCCCATTTTTTAATTCATATTTACCATAAAATTTGTACTTTAAAGTCTGTAATTTCTACTCCTACCACGTCTTGTGTAGTTAATTCAATTCCAAAACGATGACGTATGGAGAGAGTATGGGCGTGCGAATAATCGGGCCACTAATTTATGAATGACTAATCTCACGTAAAGCTTAAGAGCACCTATTGTTTGACTTACACTGATACAGCTGTGACGCAGGTCACAACACTAGATATATTGCCCTACCTATAAAGCATGTACTAGACAGGTTTGTCAATTAGGTAAATATTAAAGAACGTTTTCTCTCTAAGACCATGTGGAGGAGAAATGGCCGTGTTACTTTTATCACATTTAGGACATTAAGGATTTTCGTGTTGACTAAAATTCGCCAGTATTGCGAATGGTGGTGCATTTAGAGGGTCACATAAGTATTTTAGAGTGGCTGTGATTTGTTGTTAATGTAATGAATTATTGTTGCAGAGTTATTATTATTTGATGTTTATTGCTATATAATGGTTTTTTATGGTATGTTGCATGGTTTATTTTCTTGTTAATGCTTACCGATAATTTACGTTAATTGTTGTTATGGGTTATGTATTATAATCTCTTGTATTATTATGGTTATTATTGTTGTTATAGCATTGTTATTGTTATCGTAATTAATATTACTTCTTAAGCAATGGTACTGATAAAAAGTGCAATGGTCACATACAGGATTTGAACCTTCGTTATCTCTAACTCAGACTCAAAGTCCAATGCTTGACCATCGGCACTCCCAAATATTGGTTTTTAATAAGCCGGGGTTTGTTTTGGCCGTGTATGTGTTTTGTGCACGGTTGTTATACATTTTTAATGTTGTTGATCATTATTGAATGTTGCAATAAGTATTTAAAAAAAACAGCATATACAACAAATTACAAGTAATATAAAAAACAATAATATTTTTATATATTTATATATAAATATAGATTGTGTGTGTATAGTATATATATATATATATATATATATATATATATATATATATATAATATTAAATAGACCACTGCACTGACCTAAGAAAATTCTCTTCCAGTCCAAAGCTGAAACAACGGAACTATAAAATTAGGTGAAAAATAAGAAGAAAGGAATTATTAAAGAATGCTAAGTACTGCTAACTATGAAAGTGGCCACGTTTCAGGATTTTGCCCTTTTAAACCCTATCAACTCCATGATAGGGCTTTTCAACTGTTACCTGGAACCCTTCACGGTTCCTTATAATATCTAGAAACATTCTTCGAGAATTTATCATGAATGGTTCAATCTATTGTTTCATTACTAGAATTGTTGTCACTTTTATCATTCAACGCGAATGTTGAGTTATGTGATACCTAGGTTATGTATATCATTATTCAGTTTTGTTATTTTTATCTTGTTTTCGTGGGTTTGTTTCTGTTATTGCAATTTATTATACAGTACTGTTATTATAATGTATTATTATTACATTTTCCTTATTCATTCATCGTTTTCTGTCGTTCAAATTTTTTCTATAGTGCCATCTTATTTTTATTCACTAATTTCTTTGTGTTATTTTTATTTTTAATCTTTAGATAATATTGGTATGCATGTATGTAAATTCAGTTTATTGTTATAATTTGGTCTAGTTATTCTTGATTTACTACTTAACTCATTTCATTCACTTGTGTTGGTTCAAACATTTTAATTATAAAATAAGTCTGTTTTAGCAATGGAAAATCTGTGAATGTAATAAATAGGGTTTATCATCATGCAGTGCATTGCATTAGTCAACATTTGGTGAAACAAAGCAAAGTAACTATGCAAGATAATACATGTGTGTACATTAATTGACATTTATTATTTGCTTATAACAATATAATCTTACCTTGTTGTAGCGCACTGTATTTACAGTATTAGCTTATCGTATGGAATTGGTTGAATAAAGTTAATAGGTACGTCCGTAAAATGTTAGCAGCACTAGTACAGGACACTACTGACAAGTTTTAATTCAACAGCTGTGTAAAAGTCTACATCACCATGCTGAGGGAATGGGCATCATTCATATCAACGACTGCTGGACTTTGTAAAAGGCTTCAGTTCTTACATGGATATTCTATACCAATATCTACTTGTATATGTCACTCTATTTTCGTCCGACACAAAGGGCATCTTTATAAATATTGGAAATAGACAAATTTAATCAACCTTGAATGAGGCTGTAAATAAAACAATAATAATAGCAGATAAAACTGGTACTATGGCATCCCACCCTCCCCTAAGAAGGGACCCATTATTATTTCTGAAATATTTTAAAAATATAAAATGAATATAATTTATAGAATAA
>NW_025781467.1:0-41183 GCF_021130785.1 Homalodisca vitripennis | reverse complement strand
GGGAGTTGAAAGAACAGAGGTCTCTTTCTTCGTGAAAGTTGTGTCTGTGCTGTGACAATAAATAGACAGTAATCCTTATCAATAATATAAGATTAATTAGGGTGTTTGATTTACGTAAGATATAATCTGTCCGTACTGTAAAGGTTAAGGTGTTTAAAAGAATAAAGGGTTCTTTTCTAGAGGGAATTTGTCTGTTATGAGAATAAGTAACCTAAGTGTACACGTATTTCGGAAGAACTTGTTCATCAAGGTGCTGTTTATGAGATATTGAATTTAAAGGGGGAGAGGGTCAATCCTTTAACACAGAAATTATTGCACCGTACGTTGTATTAAGAGAGAGTTTAAGTTATGAATATGAAAGGTGTTCATGAACATTTACTAAAAGGGATTTGACAATAAACCACTATTAGGTGAAATGGATTAAATAACACTCTGTCAATGAGTACTATCAATGATTCACTAACGCTCAGCCAAATCAAATAATAATACATATTCCTCATATGAAATATATCTTTTCAAAGTAGTTCTGCAAAATGCCAAGTCCACAGCTCATTGCGTTCTTAATATATCATATGTAAAACATATAGACCAACAATTACTACCGGATATTTAAACCGCCATTACAATAAAACGTAGAAAAGCCAATCATTTACGTAGTAATAAAAACTCAATTCTGAACTGGTTTGAATCCTATAAATTTTAGTAGCAGCAAACTGTCGCAACTACCAAAATTGCTGTTAGAAATATTTAGTCTTTGAGAGTGTTTTTCAGGCTTATGGAAGGAGATACGACGAAATAAATTGTAACAAAAACAAATCTCATTGTAGGAAAACGATACTTTTAACCGTCGTAATAGAGAAAATCTCTGGAAGTTTTCGTTAGTAGAACACTTGATTTTTCTGAATATCTTTTAGTATTTAAACACACTTGTATTGCTAAATGAATCCAATTATCTTTTCATCACAGATGTATTACTGAGATATGCTGATTAGATAATCCTCTAAGCCTTTAACCTTATATCCCTCTTTATTAAAGGTTGTTTTCCGATGAAAAATCTACAGATGATCGAAGGAAGATTGCCCATAACACGTATTTAGGCTAAATAAGCACAACCCGCCTCTTTATATTTTGTCATAAGCTTTTATAAACTCTGTCACTTGCTGTTTTTTAACTGTCTTCTCTGTTAATAAAGCTATATGAATGTATTCAAAGTAAATGTGTTAAATTATTGTAATAATACATTTCAGTATTAAACATCAAAATATGTATTTTACCAATTTGTTTTGTATCTTATCAATAGAATCCTCGTATGTGTCAGGAGGAAATAACAAGGTTGGCATATACTATGTAGCACATCACGACCAGACAGATATGGTACACTGACTAGCATACAAAGCAGCCAACCGCCCGCGCCGTGGCATGTAGGGTTCTGTATTACTGCTGCAATATTTCACCCTCAATGGATAAAAGCAATTATTTTACGTTAGAGTTATGATTTAAATATTAAAGGACTTTACTTCAGTTCATCTTGGGGTATAATATGAATAATTGTACGCTGAACAAGTTAGATTGCACAAGGTTTTATTACTATCTATCATCTAATGTTGTAAAAATAGCATACTGACAAATAAAATAATGTAGTAAGATTTAACGTGGAGATTGAACCCACCGGATCTGAACACTTACGATTCGGAAATTTGGTAGATGATTTCAATTCAACCTAGATCTACACAATTCCTCGTAAAGTATTTTTATAAACTGAAACGCAGAATGAGCATCCGTATACCTGTATACAAACGGAATGTAGCACAATGATAAGTTCCAAACTGAATTAGTTAAATGAGTTGGCTAGGCTTAGATGTGAACTGAAATCTGAGGCCACTTGTGTGTCATGTCATGTGCACCGTCTCCAGTAAAGATGCGGGGTACGACTGAATGCACTCAGGGAAGTACGTAACACGCAATTTTGGAACATAAAAAGGGAGGATCGAATAGCAAATGTTCAACAGAGACTCGTTTCTGTCTTTTAAGTAGTTATGGGTTATGAGTTCTAGAGAATCCCAAAAGTCGATTTTGCACCTTAGATAGTTACAAGAAAGAAACGATGGGGCCAAGGGATGAAGTACTGCAATACAACGTCTTTTTAGTAACCTACTTGATCGTGTTGAGTGAAGGAGAGGAAGAATAACTATACTTTTTTTGTTTAAGAAAATTTACAAAAACCACGCTCTTTTATCTGTCTTAAGCTGGAAAGAAGTAATTCAAAACATTCCTATATTTATCGATAAACCATATATGAATCTAGATATAACAACAATATACGGAACATATATAGATGTGGCCCCTTTCTATGGGTAATGCTTAGTACAGTCCCTGAGGGAGTGGTGCCTCGATCTGAAGAATGCGATAGTGTTTCCGTTGACCAGTGTTAGTTTAGCAAGTGTATTAGGATTTTGTATTTAGGTAAAAATACAAGAATAACTGATATCAATTTAACAGTGTTCTCGAATTATTTCCAATGATCTTGATACATTAAGCATGTATACACGTTTAAATTAAACTTAAATTTAATATCTATACAATATTTATGCAAATTCAAAATGTTTTTCATAATCGGAAAGAAATTGGGTTGAAAATGAATTTAATACTTACATCAAGATATCCTAAATACGCCGTTAATTAATTATTATGAAATAAACTTTAAAAACCAAAGAGTGAGGTATTATTTGACAACATTAAATTATCTTAACAAATTAAAATATAAAAGTGGTTTTATTAGTTGCATCATTATATCAAGGATTTTCCATCCTTAAACATGACACGTATATTTTAAAATAGAATGTAATTGAAACGTTAGTTGAATGTTTTTTATGTCCAATTATGAAATAATAAGATTTTAAAAGTTAGTAAAGAAAATGCCAATATTTTATGACGCAACCTTATTACAAAACTTAATGAGTTTTAAACTTTAATAAGCCTGCGTGAATAACTTTGGCTTAGCTGAGAATCATCAGGCCAGAGATTCAGTGCAAAAGTTTTCCCACAAAAATGCTGAATATTAACAAAGCGCTGCGGCAACCAACAACGTTCTCCGCACAGAGACCGATCCGCCTCACTGCATGATACGGGAAGACAGTACATCTGCTTCACATCCGGTTTCATATCCTGTGACTATAACAAAAAAGTTATTTATATATGTTTATTTATATATATATAAAGAAATGAGATAAATATTAGTATAAGATAAATAATTCGTCCTTTGTTTCAATGTTTAGAGATTTCTTACACAAAAATTACGAAAGTTATTTTCAAATATAATATTATAAGCTTATTAAGAAGTAAACATCGATGTAAAAATTTCACACACAGTTTACAATTAAAATTTTTGGAAATAAAACAATTCCAGGTTATCACTTGTATATGTCACTATGTAAACATTCATAGGCATTAAGATTATTTTACTATATCAAAGTTTATTTGCTTGAAAATTTACAATTCAAATTTGAATTAAATCAGTACTATACTGCTAAGAACATATGTTCATTCAAATAATTTAACTTGAAATTTTTCCACTTGTTCTCATATAATAAAACAAAAGTTAAATTGTAACTTTCTCTCTTTGTTCAAATCTGTAGACTGTATAAGTTTTTAATTAAAATGTTTTTTTTTATAATTTTACAAAATTATATAAAAAATCATATTTTAGTAAAATTCTTCTACTTATAAAATCTGTTTTAAGACTGTCGATATTAGAAATATTTGGTATTATCTTTAACATAAACGTAATACATATTCTATAATATCAAATAAACCTTTATTATGAATTACAAGACAGCCGATAAATCTTGATCAGCATGTAGGTCCAATCAATCTTGATCAATACAGAACATCAATTCATGACTAAAATCAAATTATATTAAAAATACCAAACAACATATGATGATGTATTTATTAAAATTATAATTAATAAACACGTTACAATGTTCTTCTTAGAATATCCTATATTTAAATAACTTTGTGCTCAAAGAGTATTTATGATATTAGTATTTTATTAACTATCTTCATTTCTGAAGTAGTTAAGATTTTAATACTCAATTAGAACAAGTTCCAATTAATTATTTTTATTTTAATAAGTATTCAATTTAAAGCAATTATTGAAAACGTATCTCAATTCATAGAAATACAGCATGGACATAATCTGGAATAGCAGGACTTTTCGTAAGTTCTTTGAATAAATTATAAACTTCTTTTTATTTTATTTACAGCACTAAATTCATATGAGTTTACATAACACAAATTATTAGATTAGATTAAATTAGGTTCATTATTAAATGCTATAATAAAATTAGTCTTATATTATAGGACTTATTATATAATTACATTTGCATATTTCTGATATGATCGTTATACTTTAGGATAGGACTTTTAAAAACTGTAAAATATTCCAGGAGAGAAAGGAAAAAGAAGTTGCAATTCTTTACAGCTTCCTGCAAACTAATTAGTAAAAGCTGGAAGGCAATTAGACTTTATAAATGGAAGTTTGCGAGAAATTAAGTCTCTCTTGTACTTCTTTATTCTGTGACGAGCATTTAATTTCAGCCACATTTTGATTTCAACTATATAATGAACAAACTTATTAAAGCATATTTGCTCCTATTGTTTAGGGTATCAAACAATAGCATACGTAAAAAACCCAACATAAATATGGATAAAAATTGATGAAGCTAATTTATACAGTTTACCAGGATACACTTTATTTTGAAATCACCATAATAATTATGCTGCAGGAGGGATCGCTAAAGCTAATAGGGTGGACCGTATGATGGTATCAGCAGAATACATGGTTGTAGATATTAAATTAGGTAGCTATCAATTCACAATAGCAACCTTATATATATACTTCAAGCATTTACAATTAAAAGGTTTCGCGAAGAATGGGAGGAACAACTAATTGTATTAAATGGGAATACAATTTTTTTAGGTTACATAAACATATACATTTTGAAGAAATACACTAACAGAAAATTATTTTTTAAATAGTAATAAATTTCCGAAGCACTTTAGTGACCTAAGTCTGCCAACATGAGTAAATAATTTTTTTAAATCTTATAAAAATAACTTTTTTCTTATATTTAAATATGTACATTGTTTTACTTATTAATTATAATATTCCGGAATGTCTGGACATGTTTTTGCTGTTTTTAAGTATAATTTTGGAAATAACAAAACAAATAACGACAACGTCGATAAATTCCATATAGCTTGTGTAAGAATGAACCGTCATGCATAACTTATATTCTGTAGGTGAATTGTTTATTGAAATATCGTGCCTGCAGACATATAAACAGACAGAGAGAAATTAAATTTTATATACGCTCTAGTGATAACCTTCGCAAAACGCTCAGGCGATTAACTAGATAATAATATGCCTGAATAAACGATTCGAAAACTATTGAAGCCATAATTACCCCGAAATTAGTTAAATCAATACACAACTGTGAATACGGTAACAGATGACTCCCATTACAATACGCATTTAGTACTTGGATTAGGTCCTCTCATCCTGACAAAGGATATCTCGTCCGCATTGCAGATAAGGGATAGTCATACTGCTTATCATTAGGAATACAGACACAACAACTGAGGTTTCCCATAGTTTCCAGAAGCTTACACTGAGTTACAAAGAAATTTCAGTTGAAAATAAACATGCCAACATTATATATATTGCTAAGCAGCAAGAATAATTCTTTTAATTTAAAACAAAGAATAAGATTAATATAACTAAATTGTTTTTATCTAAAGAATTACATAAATTCATAAAAGGATCACAAAACACTTCGGTAGGTATCCTTCGCCGTACCTTGTTGTTCGCCGCTAAACTCGACGCTCCATAGTTACCTTGATATTTTAATGTTTTTAATTGGTGGTTGTAAAGATGTTATAATTGGTAACAGTGACAATGTAAGGAACAATCATTACCACAAAAGAAATGCTTTAAGTGTTCAGGACAGTGTTATTTACCTTGTAAGTAAGCAGGTACGGTATAGATATAACCACATTTGTAACAAGGTTAAACGTGCTTACGTAGTATACCCTGGTTGCTTTCATGTAACCATGTAACTATGGAGCGTTGCACTTTATCAATTGATTACTCACATACGCTTCGTAAGTGCCTTTAACGGAGTCGGTATAGTCTGGCGTGTAGAAGATCATCATTTTGAAACATGAAATTTTGTTCTAATATTTCTCTAATAATTTGTGAAACTTCTGGATTTTATTACAAAATCATTTTTGTTATATAAATTAATTATTGTTTATGTTTATTTAATAGGTGTTATTATTGTAATTGTTGTAAATTTATCACTTAAAAATTATAGATTTATTTTCTACTCCACATGAAAATGTTTACAATTAAAAGAAATAAGACTGGCAAGCCCCGCGTACCTTTTTTATAAATTGAAATACAGAACGCATTGTGCTTTTAAATCAGGGAAGGTGAAATAGGTATGCTTAGGAAAGAATTTTGGCGCATCAATAAAATCAGATGTATATATTACACCAACGGTGTGCGAAGAAAAAGGAATTGTTGTATGCTTCATACAAGAAAAAAATTACCGAGATAATATGATGTATGGAAGAGGAAATCTGTTTAAATTGAAAATGAAATTCCTACCTTACCCTCTTCAACTAAAAATACCTTAGCATTCAGTATAAAGATTACAAATAGATAGTGCTTGGTGTAATATCCGGATACAGTCAGAAGGACTAGTTTTATTGCAGTGAAAACAATTGAAAAAGAATACAAAAAAAAAAACAGAAAAAAGAAATCAAAACTGTTCCAAACTAATTTTACAACCCAACGAAAAATAAACACTATATTGGAGAGATTAACTAATAACTGTGATAGAATTAGTATACATGACTTTACATAATACATCGGGTGCTTCATTCCTTTAATTCAACTTAGTGTTACTAACTTTCGTTGTATCAATTAACGATGGCAGATGTCTAGAAGAATTCTGTTTACTTCACGAAAATAACTTTCATCTCTTTCAAACCTGTAAGTAAGACACACAGAACGGTGAAGAATCGCTGATTCTTCATAATATCATCACATGCCACCACGAGCACCTAAGTTTAGCTAACCGTGTTACGGACCAAACTTCCAGCCAAACCTTCCCATGCTCGTGAAAATTAGTTTGTTCAACATTACCGCAAACTCGGGACAACTCGTGACCCTTGCCTTACTTGACGTAACGTCGACCTCACGTTCTGTCTCTTCTTATCTCTCAGTAAAACCGGATGTCGATAAAACTTACTTTAAACTCATAATTAAACTTAACTGAAGTTATATTTCAGTTAGCTTTATTACTCCTGTCTCATTTAAGGTTGGCTACCTTAACTGGTAATCTTAATCTTTGAATACTAATACAAGGTGTTACAAATAGGTTGGGCCGGTTATGTATTTTTGTATTATATTTGTGATTTTAGGCTGAAAATTAAGAATATTGTTTACCACATTTACCAAGTTTTTGCAACAATCGTAAAAATAACAACAAATATATAACTGTCTAAATTAAACATCACGTGTAGATGCTAAACAAGGTGGAAAATTGGAAAATAATTATTCTTCGTTTTTCTCTTAGAATTATAACATTGAATCTTAAATGCATAGCCAACTCAAACCATTTTGTTTCACACTGTGTGTGAAAAAAGATACTATACCTTTTTGAATACCATAAATTCGATCAATTTCTATAGGGTTAATTCTGTATAAAAATATTTCCGTACAATTACATGGAAATCAGTTATACCGAAAGTAAGTTTTAAAAGAACACACATATAAATTATATAATAACATGATTTCATGCCTTAAAAAAAATTATTTCAGATTTGTCTGTTTTACTATTCTTTTCCTCTTCGCAAAAAACTATTTTCAGTTTCGATAACTTATTTAAAATTATTTGTATGTAATGGTTTATATTGTTGTGTAATAAAATAAAGAAAACAATGAAGAGTACTTGAAAAAAAATGTCAGTACTACTGACTCTGAAAACTGTTTTTTAATATTTACATCTCAAGTCAAACCACTCTGTAAATACATTTTACTGTTCTTTCTGATATTATGTATTGCTTAGCTTTTAATATATTAGCGGAAATAAAATATTGCGTTCTTTGTTAAACGAAAATGTCTTTAAGCCCTTCAATCCAAGGCATAAACACTCAAGAACTGTAAATATATCATATATAACTAAAATTTGTTTAGGAATCAAGTTGTTTAAAAGCAAAACAATTACAATAATAAAAAAAATCAATGGAAATGCGTTAAATTGAAATAATATAGGTTACCGATTTTCTACGTTAGCAATAAAAATATCCATAGAGGCATTCCAGTTGTAATATGTGGAATAAAAAAATATATGCTAGTATTTCAATATTTAATTAAGATTTATTCAAACTATATCTTCTAAGCATTATCATTTTTAGTTTTTAATAATCCATATTGAGTCAATGATTTTATATTTTGGAAATTTTACAGGAAAACTATCCTATGATACAAATAAAGATACGAAATGTTATTTATATAGCGATGTCAAAATTTTAGAGTATTGTAAGACGCAGGCCCAAGAATTTATTTTGCATTCTAAAAATAACACTATAAAAGAGATACAATGCCGAGCAGCTGATTTATGACGTCACAAATCATAAGATCCAACCCTCCCATTGCCGGCGGACCGCCCCTCCAACATAACACGCACTGGCAACTTACATCCTATCGAGCTACCCGCCTGACCCAGTGCTGTTTTTACTAACTTAGTAAGAACCCATCCACGGTGTTTTTATTTCTTTGATTTTTTGTCGCTCTTTATTTTATACTTACTTTACTGTTTGCTAAAAAATTACCTATTAGAAGTCCACAAATTATCGCGATAATTTGGAAACAACACAAATTCTGAGGTTTAATTACGATTACAATCTGCATCATATTTAGTAAACGGTTTTCTTAACATATCATAAAGACGGGTTAATTTAATTTAATTCATGTTTGTTTTGACAGTAAGGTGTGATAAGTGTTGTATATATGTTACGGCTTACTGCAATATACTTGAAATCTACTGTTCGTCAATAACTTCTTGTGGTGATGCAATCGGTAGTAGTTATGGTAAAATATTTTATTTTTTAAATATAAGTTTTTAGTACTAGCCCTTAGAGTTATTATTTTAAGTTAAAATACTATATAAAATTACTAGCTTCACACTTAAAACTAATCTTAAGGAACACTATGGAACTTGAAAAATTTAGTTTCTTTATTCGTTTGACAGTGATATAACTAATCGCTTATGTGATAAATGATCAGTATTAAGTGTTTATAGATGTTACAAGTATTATATAAAGAAAAAAACGTACCGTTTGATAGTTTTTACCTATTTTGAAACCATCATGATTCAACCGCCAGTAAACAAAAATGTGGCTAACGAATAATGCCTTCTTATGAAACATTCCTGTATTAGCTTCAAAACCAATTCATGTCATTATCCAATGGAAATTACCTGTCAGAACCCAGACTAAAAATAAAATACTTTAAGCGAAATATAAGCTACAATGAACATCATTACTTTACAAATATCAGTAAGTAAATAAGTAATAAACAGTACTTCTACAAAGATTTACTGACACAGAATTAAAATTCTGCAATTAATAATATTATATGTTTTATTGATATAACAAGTATCACGGTAAAATTTTGAAACTAAAATGTGAGCAGTTGACTTTATCACTCAAACTGTCTGTCGAAAGAAAAAAATGTTGTTGACTTTTAGAGTGAAATTCTCTTCTAGGCTAATATCCGGTGAATGGTGTCTGAAATGGTATATGATATTGTTAGTAACTCTATTTAATTTATACGTGTAAAATTATGTTGAATACACAGTCGTTTATTTTATAAGTTATACCAGGTTATTAAAGACCATGTATATATTATTTACCTTGAAAATCTTTTATAATAATAAGTGGTTTATAGGTGAAGAACTGTTGAAATAAAATCTTTTTAAACTGTACAGGACTACAAGTAAATAGTAATCGTAGGAAATATTTCGTTTGTTTGGAGACGATCTGAGAACCTACTTATGTTTAATAAATAATGTAATATTATAATTATAGTACTAGTATAAGATGACTGAAGAAAAACATGTATAGGGGAATAAGAGTGAACACATTATGCAGGAGTGTCTCCGCAAAGTCGCATATGAAGAGTGGTGTAATCCCACTGCTGGCACCAGAATTGCTGATAAGCCCGTCTCACACGGGTTGGTTACTGATTCACAGCACCTCTCACTAAAGAAACTTGACATAATTTTTTCACTTTGGATTCTCTGAGTGTCTTTATACACGGTTTTTCATTTATTAATGGTGGGGCCTAAGCAAAGCTTATCACATGTAGGGCTGGGAAACATATATATTTGTATATTATATTTTAATTAATTAATGCCAGATTTCTTATTGATAACTAGAAAGATATCTTGAAATCATGGAAACCTCTTCACGCATGTAGAAAGCCCTCTCAAATATATAGAGTTTTAATCTATTAAAAAACATCGATGGGCTTTGGGAAGTAGTAATATTGCTTGGTAAATTATAATCAGCAATGAAAAAGTGTTCCTGACTCGTAGGGATTTTAAATATTTGTGTATAATGTGTGATTAAGAGTTTTTTTAATCAAAGTTAAGATTTTTGTTTTGAAAAATGAAACTTAATGTATGATAAATTATCCTATATGGGAATGTTACAACACCATGTGTACGAAAGTAATCGCTACAACCATTCTAGGACATAGTTTCCCAACCAATAATTTCTTCTGTAGTGCAAACACTTGTCATACTTTACTAGGTGGTGAAACCCTTATATATATTACCATATGTCATCACGGTCTAAAACCTATATGGAACTTATATAGACCGAAATATTGAAATTGGAGAGTCTCTTGGGAATCAGCAGAAGCTAGATACCTCAGTACTTAAATTTAAGAAACTAGTAATATTTAATAATTGATAAATAATTTATTATTCAGAATACTTTTTAAATTTTTAAATTTACATGCAATCTACGCATAGCCTGTACTAATGGTGGCGTAAGCGCACTCCTACTTTGTATTCAATTGTCAATAGCATGATAGAGGCAAGCCGTACTGTTTTATAAGCGATACAAGCCTGAAATCTCAGTGCTGTACACAACTGTATTCTCCGATTGTCAAGGTACTTGTTAGTGCTTCTTCAGGAATGGCAATGGGAAGTCACTCTCGTCAGCTATTTCACAGCAAACGAAGCGTGGTCAGTTTCTGTACAAGCTTAAATATTTGGAGAGTGTACTTTTTCCCCGTCGTCGGTGAAAACTAAATACAGTATTTGCCGACGATTTGAACGTAAAGCAAGTCTAATAGGAAAAGCAAGCGAGGTCGGGGTATCATACAGATGTCATCACGTTGGTATAGTAGTATTAAATTTGGGTAAAACCCTCACATTTTAATTGCCAGGCAACGCATTTATCATTATGGATATAACTTTTACGGCAGTAAATATCTGCGAGCAATTATGAATTAGCCTGGGATAGATGATTGTACTGGTTCTAACCTTACAGTACAATGTCAGGGAATCAGTAGTCCTAATTTTAACAACCCCCACGATGATTGAAACGCTACCATGCACAGTGAAGACACAAAAGTTTATAGTGAGGGCATGAGAAGAAAGCACGCTGTCCAGCGACAGATTAAACTTTGATGGAGCTTATTGTAAAAAGCTGAGGCCTAAAAAATAGCCAAGTCACAGTTAAAGCTCCTGTACACTTGTTTAACAAGGCCTCTTACTGCCCCGCAAAAAAGTGCTTTAGACTGAGAATGAAGATTAACGTTAGTCGTAGAAGGTAATGAGTAGTTCACGAAGGCACCGTTGAGAAATTCTTTAGTGAGGTGAACTTTGAATTTAGCGTTAACAACGAGCAAATACGAAATGTACGATTTAAGCGAGATTGTTTTACCGAGTTGATATGTACATATTCAGCCGGCCCCATTATGAGTTCCTCTCTTACGGACAAAATAGACAAATGTTTGGATTCCAATACACTCAATGGAATTATAGTATATTTCATTTGGTCCTGGGCATATTTCCTTCTTTACTCCTGTGGAAATAACCCGGGCAGCCGGACAAAACGCGATGCTACAAGATGCCTGCCCTCTTCGTGTCCAGACGGAAGAGCTAAAGTTGGTAGCCTGAAACTGTTCACTTCTACTGCTGAATATGTATTGTCACTGCTTGTAATAAATGCGGGTTTAAAAATAAACACAAGATATATCCCAAAACCCCATCGGCTTACAGACTTTTCAGTTCGCTCAATGCGGCACCGAAATTCCTTGAGGAGCTTGTTGAAGCCGAGGCTCGTCGAAGTGATCGAGGTGAATTCGGGCATTTCCGACCCTCGAGATAATTTTTGGGCGGCTTGCTATGCAATCGGAGAGGACCTACGTTGGAACACTACGCTTGTAGGTCATGGTTTCTACGCTTGACGTATAAAATACATTCAATTCATCCAGGCGACCTGATATGCTGATTTATCCTTGGTACGATTACTACATTCCTGCCTACCTCTTGAGAATGCTTAATACCTACGTCAGGGAATGGGGAATGGCAGCTGACCTATACAACAGATAACGTTACGCCTGGAGAAGGATTATGGCAGGAGTTGGTCAGTTTTAGATCCCGGGTCACGAAACCGTAAACATTTGCCTACGACATAGTTATCAGAATGGAAATGCCTGTGAGTTTCCTAAAATTGGCCCCTTAGGCGAGTAAAATCTTGAGCGCTAACCTAATGGATAAGCAAGGCCTGACTCTGGCCACGAAGAATCCAATATCGTACTTATCATATGCAGCAATGTGACCGTCATCCAGGTTTGAAAGGAAACGTGGAGATCATTGAGATAAAAATGCGCTTTGAAATATCTTGGTGTGGTGATTGATAGGCCAAGTTTCATATACTGGGAATCTGATCTCCTGCGCTGGATGATACCAGTAATGAAAGATTGTCCTACATACATCGGGTCATATTGGTCACGCACTTTATATGCTCCTATATGGGAGTCAGGTGTATGTAGACTCTCAATGTCGATATTGCTGAAAGACACAAAATGACAGAAGTGCAGAGAAAAGGGTAATACCGAATTGCGAGGGCTTACCAAAGTCCAAACTTGTAATCTTCGTAGTGACCTAGACCGACCTGATCGCTTTCAAAAGGAATTGATTATATACGAAGGAAACGGTGTGGTACCACGCACTAACGACCAAGTACTCACCATTGAATTTGGCAGGACGTTGATGTCTTGCAGAGATAACAGTTAAATTTCGGAACACGTGGAGGGGGGATACATTTTTTACCTGACCTAGTTTTATACTGGAACATGACAACTTTAGAGCGTGACTTTTTTAAGATGGATAAGTTTGAAAGCTCCAAATGTCATAATACGTTCATTTCGTACTCTAAATGAAACAAGGGGTCTCGAGTTCGCCCTTAGGCCTTAAATCACCGTCCACCATTGTTCCGATAATGGTCTCTGAAAGAGTGGCTTAAAGTTCGTTTTTAGAATATGCAGAGAGGTGCTGATAAACAAGAATAAGGCAAAAAGCCACAATGTTTCCCAATCGATTGCCCGATACTGTAAGTAACCCTCTGCTTTGATAGGAAGAAACCCTTTGAAGTTTTGTGGAAAGTAGTTCTGAGAGAGAGAAATGTCTTGACCGTTGGTGCGAGTCCAACTCAATAGCGGAATACGCAGATGGTGCATTTGTATTTTTCCAATAAGCGCAAAAGTTAGACATCTTTAAAGTAGAATACATATTAAAGGAATCCTAATCCTATATGAGCCTTGTGATTGAAAAATGTTTTTCGGATATTTTACTATTGTTCAGTGATACAATATAGAATATTAGGTATAATTGCTACGTTTTCAGATATTCAATATCATCTCTTCCGCGCTGGATATCATAAACACATAAATGCGATCTACGTCAGAATAAATCTAATATTTACATAGGTTGTGAGTCAGTAATAACAAGAAAACAATTATTCCACGCCACAAGGCTCTAAAAATACAGTTAAATAATCAAAATAATAGTTGTAAAAAACCGATCTAAACAATACAGAAGTCACTGAAAGTTAAATTATTAAAAACAATCAATTACTGTTATAGAAGGAAATGGTTATATACGAGACTTTATAATAAAAATGTAATTAGTGAAATTCAATAAAAGCACTAAAATCTTTCTGTATAGTTTTTCTGCACTAATAAAATCTTATTAGCTTTTGTCTGAGACTAAAATCCCTTATATCTCATTCTGTTTCATGCTAATCAAACACAAGTTACATAGGTTTTGAATAAGACATTGCATAGTATAGAAAGGTACCACAAGAAAGATATATAGCAAGTAACTTGAAACTTCTTCTATTACATAATTTGGAAAAAAAAACAAAAGAGGTGACGGGCTGTGTAATTATTTAGACAAATGTTCCCCCATTTGCCCAGCAAAGAGTCTCATTAGTTTCATCTCATTTATATTTATGAAAGCAATTTTATATGCATCGCTCTCAAAGTAATGAATAGTCTATGAGGAGTATTTTTAAAAGTTTTAGGTAAATTGTGTTATTGACTGACAGTTTTTATCTAATTAATTAAAGGTAAAATTTTTAACCAAGTAATGCTTGATAAGTGAAACTGTTTTTATAAGTAGTATAATAAGTAACTCGCGATTTACAGGTAAATTAATTTTTTCCCTTTCGTTCTTCAAAAGAAACTTATGTATTACTGCGGGATGTAGGGAAATGCAAGTAAAAAACTTTTTTCTTTTAAGTAAATAATTTTTTACAAACATACAATTTTAATTTTTTATAATGTGTTAAATTACTCTAAAAGGTATTGAACTTTTAATTGAGACATTATTTGGATTGTAATGTCCCGAAGGTAATTATATGAATAGTACATTATGCAAAATTAAAAAGTGATTGAAGTAACCTATGTGAGTTTGAAATGGCACAAACCGGTATGATCTATAACATATAAAAATAATACTTGTCTCAGCTTCACATGAAAACCTCACGAGCACATATGTAAGAATTAATTGTCACCTAATATATTATAGATTTAACACAAAAGATATCCTTTTAAAATAATAAATGCTTTAGTTATTGAAATTTAAAATTTAGCTACATTCAGTAAATAATAAGATCTAGTGTACCTTGAACTTTAATCAAGATCTTGTGTTATTTTAATTTAATAATTTTCTTCAGTTACGAGATTTTTAAGTTTTTACCAACCACGCTAAGCTGACATTGTTTATTTTACCTTTCAGCTAGGATCTTTGTGCAATGCATCGTTTTAGAACCATCTCGAAAATTCGAGAAACTGGTAAGAAGATAAAGCTCCAATTATCTAAAATTCTTATTGTGCCATATTACCTATGGACTAAAGATTTTCTGAAAAAAAAAAAGGAAATTGGTGCCGTCAAATATAAATTCTAACGAGTTGTAAGTCCTATATACTTAATATTTAAATACTTAAATATTTTTCTCAATAAATAAGTACAGTCAATCAGTTAGTTCCTTGAAGGATTTCAAATTCTTACTTATGCATACATTATGTGTACCTATCTATTGCAAGTTTTATTTGCATATATTATAAAAATAAATTACAAATGATTATAAAATAAGAAGTTAAAGAGTAATTTAAATAGTTGGAAATGTTCATACGTATCTAAACAGCTTTTATCAAAGCTTGAATATTGAAATATTCGCGGAAATATTCTTGATAACGTAATGTGACTGTAATATGAGTGTTTTTATAACTTTATAACACATATAGGCAGTTTTATTAATATGTAATTGTTATAGTTTAATACATTTGCATAATTAAGACCTGAAATCTCTGAAAAACTTATGAGTTATGATTTAGATTCAGACGATTCAAATTCTTATATACATATGCATTTAATAATCGTACACATGGCATTGTTAAAAAATTTAGATAAGTAAATTTTACCGCATGGTGTTATTATATACAGTACAACACATCTTTATAAAACTATATCAAATTGAATTTATTTTCCACACTAATACCATTTTACAGAGATAAATGATTTATTAAAGGAAATATATAGAACATTTCAAAACATCGTATACCGTTGGAAACAATCAAAATCCATAGTTTTTAATAGCGTGAGTATATTAACTCAATTAATATTGCCATTAAAGAGGTCATACAACAAAGCTTCGGCAGACTCAAAACCAAATGTCAAATATTCTGACATTACCTTCATTGTTATATTATTATTGTTGGAACGAATATTACTATTAAAACAAATACGAAATTTCTTAAAACCTTTGCTAAATAAACTTTTGACAACTTTTAAACACTTCAGAAGAAAAACGCAAGAGAGGAGCTACAATTCCTTACAGCGTCCTGCAAAATTAATTAGTCAAATCTGGGAGGCAATTAGATGTTAAAAAAAGAAAGTTTGTGGAAAATGAAAGTCTATATTTCTTTACTCACTGCGGAGTATTTCATTTCAGACACAATTTGCTTGAAATATTGTTTTGATACACCCTATAAATGATACAAAATATTAATAGTCATGGCAACTACACTTAAAAATATTTTTCATAGCGATATTCTGTATTCTAAGTAAAAAGATGCCTAATCAAAAACTTCATTGTTATGGTATCCTGTGTTAATCTAGTGCATAGACTTTACAATAAATATATAATAAAATATCGTGTGTGTGCTCTGGTATATATATATTATACATTATATCAAATTATTTTATAAACACACACACACACACGGGTCTTATAAACACACACACACACACGGGTCTTATAAACACACACACACACACACACACACGGGTCTTATAAAACATACATACGCGTAGATCACGGTACACTGCTCGACAAACTTGAGTCCCACGGCATTCGAGGCGTGCCTCTTAAATGGCTTAGCTCGTTCCTAAGTCAGAGATCCCAAGTTTGTCCAAATATCAAATAAAGCATCCAAACCAATAGACCTGAGATATGGAGTCCCTCAAGGGACTATCCTCAGTCCTGTGCTTTTCATGCTTTACGTAAAGGATATAAAATCATCGCTTCTGCATGGAAAAATTGGTGCAGTTTGCCGATGATACGATTCTTTTTTTCAATGCAATGTCAAGCGAAGTTTTGGAACAACAGGCTTTTGTTGACATCAACAACTGTGTCCAATACTTCCACAGCCTCAATCTAACAACAAACTCTTCAAAAACCAACGTTTTGAATTTTGCCTTGCGCACTGCAGGCAACCAGTGTGAGCTGGCCATTTTGTTAGATGACTCAACACTGGAAGATGTCTGCTCTTTAAAATTCCTAGGAATGCACCTCGATCGAGGGCTGACTTGGAATGACCACATTGACCATGTTTGCGCAAAAAATCTGCTCAGGCATTTTTTGTTTTGAGGTCTTTAGCCAAATACTGTCCGAGTCAGGTTACTGATTACGGCGTATTACGGCTTGATTTACCCCCCATCTTGCCTACGGAGTGGTCCTATGGGGAGCTTGCGCAAACACTCAGTTTCAAAGAGCATTCAGACTCAAAAAAAAGCAATTAGAGTAATCCCAAAAATCAAATTTAGAGAGTCGTGCAGGGAAGCTTTCAGGAAATTGCAGCTGTTCACTCTGCCGTGCCTCTACATTTTGGAAAAAACTTTGTTTTGTATGAGTAAATGTGCCTTAACCAGAGGCCAAGACATACACATGTATGAGACGCGTGGCAGAGCATACTACCGGACTGGGAGGACACAGAACGGTGGTTTATGAACGCCTACCCTCGCAAGCGGGTGTGCAGTTCCTCAACAGACTGCCCAATTCAATTAAACATGCCCCCAACGCCTAAGGCGTTAAAGACTCGCCTCAAACGCTTCTTGGTGTCTCAGGCATTCTATAATGCGGGTGAGTGTTTGGCATTTGACTGGGAGACCGCCCAATTAGAAGACTGACTCTGCTGTGCTAAGTGGGCTGCATTGGCGAAGAATGAAAGAGGCGTGATTGTAAAATTGTAAGTATGAATGTGTATTGGGTGTATGAATGCCTGGAATTTAGAAACCCCGTATTGACGTTTGCCATACAATGTATATACAATGTCGCTGCAATAAAAAAAATTTTGATTTTGACATTATAAGAAATGGAATTTTTAGAAAGGTCCTGCATCCAGATCAGCTTATGTGTTCATAAACTTAGTCTATTCTTGATCTCTTTATATGTAAAACTGATTTTTGATATGTGTATGTTGAACAGGTGTATCCTTTACCCCTAAGCATCTGGTATATACTTGAAGGTGGAATTCGTTGCTTTACGATGGCTATTTTTTGAAACTATATCGAACCTACCGATTTCTGGAAGCTTCGGAGTTAAATATAAATTTGAAAAAGTAATACCTGATCAAATTGATTTAGATATTTAGGACAATGCAATATTCCCTAATCATCAAGAAACATCAATCGTTTAGTAGGTCCAGGCCTTTAGTGATCCTCAGTTTTAGGGTCCTCCCGGACTTACTTAGCTACCAGTCACTAGAAACTTCGGACATGGAAGCGTCCTACCTTTTAAATTTCCAATATTTTGAAGATCGTTCCTCCCAAATACTTATACCTGCTGGCATCCTTTGAATCAGAAACTCTTCTGGCACTCACCCTGCTTCGGAAATGAAGAATTAAGGAAATTATATCTAGATTCAGAATGATCTGTAAAATAAAGTCTTTCAGTTACAGCCCTCTAAATAGTCTCTTCCTCTTTAGAAGTAAATACTCTCTTAGATATTCAAACTTCTATGGGCTTCTAGCCTCTAATTGTTTCAAGCATAAACAAGGTTGCAGCCTGTGGATGTTACGGAAATTTTCAAGTAATTTGGACTCTTAAGATCTCAAATTAAGGAGACACTGAATACTCATAACTCTGGAAAATTCCTATAACTGAACGTTTCCTACTCAATGGAGATTTCTGGGATCTGAAAAATGTTGGACCCCGAGAAGGTTCTAATATTTGATGATTTACTTACAAATAATTGAAACCCTATAAAATTTATTACAAAATGATACTTGAAACTCTGAGATATAATGCCTTTCAGAGCACGTCCTAGGGAGTTGTAGGCTTCTGAGAGTTAATTCTCAAAAGATATTTGGCGGAGTAATAAGTTGGGACAAACCAACCACATTTATTATTATTCGTTAAGTTTAAAGTTAATGTTCATATAAATTATCGTGACTTTACAGTAGAATCTTATATGGGGTGATATGAGATGGTTGCAAATTTAACGAGACAATAACCCAGAAAGGTTTCTTTACACTGCATTGAATATTAATGCTATATTCTATTCTTCCACGTTTCGTAAAGTACATGAATACAATTTGTTTAGTACAGAATGTGCTGACATTAAAAACAGATTCTTATTTACCTTACTGCTCTTACTACTTATATCCTTTATTTCAATAACATTACCATTTACAAAATCTTTAGTATCCCTGATCTGGAAAACGCCCTAGTTCCCACGTCCATCTAGACTTTAGATCTTCGTCGAGAATATGAACTCACTAAAATATATTATGTTGTTAATGCAGGTATTCGACCAAGATAATATCGTTGCTAAATAAAAGATTTAAAATATCACCAACCCAACGCAAGAAAACTGAGTTACTTCATAACTCATATATAATAATACGTAATAAAAAAATAAACCAGAATAATATATTATAAACAATACACTAAACCTAATCATTGCTATTAATTAATTCCCCTTCACAATCTGAAAAACCTGTAAATAGTTTATAAAATATTTGTTAATTTTATATAGGATTCACAAACTTTAAACTTATGTCCTAGAGAGATTTAATGATAAAACAACTTAACGAGGATATAAATAGCCATATACAACCATCCAGTCATTTACACAATTTAAGATATATCCTCAGTATTTGATAAAAATAATGGTAGGAGCTTTGTAATAAAGGAACTTTGAAAATAAGGCAATCTATATAATCTTATTTACGCTCATTAGTGAACTTTCTCTTAGTATAGTGTCAAGGAGATAACCTCACTCACTTGAAGGAACACTTCACAGCCAAGTTCCAAACATGTGTGTGTCCCCTGAGGTATTCTATGATAATGTCACAACTTGAACCCGCTGTTGTCTCTAAGGTCTTACAATGTTATCCTGTATATCCCACTATATCCTTGTTTCTACTGTATTTACAAGAAAATTCAAACATTCTGATTGGTATATCTTATAAATAAAAATTAAATTGCTAAATTTGTAACTAAGTGTTAATCTCTCAAACGGCTGGACCATTCATTTTCAAAGTATTATTTGATTCACGAGTAAGGTTTATATGGAGAGAAAAGTTAAAGCAGATTTTGCAAATATTATAAAATTCAGAACAATACCGAGAGTACTTTTGAAACACTTTTTAGATTTAAATGAAATTATGTATAACACAGTATGTATAAGCGACTTTTATGCTTGTGTGTAAATATCCAAGCCCACTATATTGGAAAACCCGGCCGATCCGTCAAAATTTGATTTAATGAACACATAAAGGCATTGAAAACATCATCAAATTCAAAATATGCAGACCATTTAAATAACACGGGCCATACATACACTAACATCGAAAACAATCTTGAACTTTTACGCACAATCAAAAAATTATTATAGCTTATTATCTACTTTGGAACATTTTGAAATTTACAAAAGGGCCAAAATTAATCATAATATATTATTAAATGAAAAAGATGTTCTAACAAAAAATGTATTATTCGATAGACTTTTAAACAATATACATTGATCTCACATAAAATTAAATACAACAAATTTAGCCACCAAGGTAGTAAAAAAAACACATGTCAGATTGGTTTTAATTATTTATTTTATAATTAACTTAACCTTATTTTGTACCTGAAGATGAAATCACAGATTTCGAAATGTAACATCGTCAGAAAAATAAAAGTTTAAAAAAGTGTTAAAGATTTTATTCATATTGTGTTATACATATCTATAAAACACTTTTCGAGGCTACGTCACTAACATAAATGAAATTGAACCGGTTTTGACTCTCAATTATATTTAGCGAAAGAAGCAAAAAGGTTTGTATATATTGAATTTAAAAAAATATTCGGTGTTCGGTCAGTAGTGAAATCTAAATTTGAAGAATACTATTACTATATAATCTTTACAGATTATTGATCCTGTGGTGAAGTTAAACCATATAAAGTATTAAAATATCATAAATGCTATTTAAATGCTGATGTAATATGCACCTTGGGGAGAAAGATTATGAGTAACTAAGCCATGACATTATTTAGACATAAATGACAATATTTAGGATATAAACTTTGCGAATAAGCACTCTAAGATTTTTCTTTGATAAAAAAGCCGTACCCTAACGTCAATCAATTCTAAATGTGCGTTTATACTTTATTTGTTATGACAACAAGGCAAACTCAACTTATGGCACTAGAAGTTTCTTAGGCCGCACATTGATTACAAGGGCAGAGGTAAAACGTTTACTAAAGTAGATATTTGAAACCCATTAAGTTTTTTACTCTAATACCTAGGCAACAAGCCAAACTGTAGAACCGTAAATAAACAAGATCTGAAGTGAGTCTAAACAGTTAGAATTGACTGTCACCTTTCGGTGATAAAAAGGCCGTAGGCTTAAGTTTGTCAATCATACTTATACCTACATATACTTTCTTTACCTGAAAACATTAAAAAGTTTAGTTATAAGACGCGAAATATCTTGAACCAAAAATCAACTACAAGGCCGAAAGTAGACTATTGTTGACGGAAGCACGTTTCCGAGATATGTATACGTATATATTTTCTTCGAGGCATAAGGGCATGCAAACTTAACTCTTGATTTTTTTCATGGATGGTTCAATAAATAATGTAATGAATAGTAATGGAAAATGGTCTTCTTTGTCTTGACCTTGTCAGTTTTTAGAAAAAATGTAAATTTATCGTAGCGTATTAGTATCCTTCTAAATCGGACGGTTTACTAATTTAATAACTGATTTTTATTGCATGGATTGTAAATTGTTTTATGTTTATGAATAATTTCGTACTTATATTAGCATGACTCGCATTTGGCTCACTGACGGACTACGCCCTAGTCCTCTTATCTAATGTTTACCAAATTCAGTGGTAAGTGAATATAGATGAAAAGTTAAATTCCGAGATAAGGATTTTCAAGGAGTTTTTAAGGTGTTAAAAGTATAAAGGGTTCTTTTCTAGGGGGAATTTGTCTGTTATGAGAATAAGTAACCTAAGTGTACAGGTATTTCGGAAGAACTTGTTCATCAAGGTGCTGTTTATGAGATATTGAATTTAATGGGGGAGGGGTTCAAGCCTTTACCACAGAAATTATTGCACCGTACGTTGTATTAAGAGAGAGTTTAAGTTATGAAGATGAAAGGTGTTCAAGAACATTTACTAAAAGGGATTTGACAATAAACCACTATTTGGTGAAATGGATTAAATAACACTCTGTCAATGAGTACTATCAATGATTCACTAACGCTCAGCCAAATCAAATAAGAATACATATTCCTCATATGAACTATATCTTTTCAACGTAGTTACTATGTGTTCTGCAAAATGCCAAGTCCACAGCTCATTGCGTACTTAATATATCATATGTTAAACATATAGACCGACAATTACTACCGGATATTTAAACCGCCATTACAATAAAACGTAGAAAAGCGAATCATTTACGTAGTAATAAAAACTCAATTCTGAACTGGTTTGAATCGTATAAATAAACTTTAGTAGCAGCAAACTGTCACAACTACCAAAATTACCGTTAAAAATATTTAGTCTTTGAGAGTGTTTTTTCAGGCTTATGGAAGGAGATACGACGAAATAAATTGTAACAAAACAAATCTCATTGTAGGAAAACGATACTTTTAACCGTCGTAATAGAGAAAAATCTCTGGAAGTTTTCGTTAGTAGAACACTTGATTTTTCTGAATATCTTTTAGTATTTTAAACACACTTTTATTGCTAAATGAATCCAAATATCTTTTCATCACAGATGTATTACTGAGATATGATGATTAGATAATCCTCTAATCCTTTAAAATTATATCACTCTTTATTAAAGGTTGTTTTCCGATGAAAAATCAACAGATGATCGAAGGAAGATTGGCCATAACACGTATTCAAGCTAAATAAGCACAACCCACCTCTTAATATTTTATCATAAGCTTTTATAAACTCTGCCACTTGTTGTTTTTTAACTGTCTTCTCTGTTAATAAAGCTATATGAATGTATTCGAATTAAATGTGTTAACTCTTGCAATAATAAATAATAAAATATGTTTTTTACCAATTTTTTTTGTATCTTATCAATAGAATACTCGTATGTGTCAGGAGGAAGTAACAAGGTTGGCATATACTATGTAGCACATACATCACGACCAGACAGATATGGTACACTGACTAGCATACAAAGCAGCCAACCGCCGTGGCATGTAGGGTTCTGTATTACTGCTACAATATTTCACTCTCAATGGATAAAAGCAATTATTTTACGTAGAGTTATGATTTAAATATCAAAGGACTTTACCACAGTTTATCTTGGTGTATAATATGAATAATTGTATGCTGAACAAGTTAGATTGCACACGGTAGTTTTATTACTATCTAACATCTAATGTTGTAAAAATAGCATACTGATAAATAAAATAATGTAGTAAGATTTAACGTGGAGATTGAACCCACCCCGGATCTGAACACTTACGATTCGGAAATTTGGTTGATGATTTCAATTCAACCTAGATGTACAAGAATCCTCGTAAAGTATTTTTACAAACTGAAAACGCAGAATGAGCATCCGTATACCTGTATACAAACGGAATGTAGCACAATGATAAGTTCCAAACTGAATCAGTTGAATGAGTTGGCTAGGCTTAGATGTGAACTGAAATCTGAGGCCACTTGTGTGTCATGTCATGTGCAACCGTCTCCAGTAAAGATGCAGGGTATGACTGAATGCACTCAGGGAAGTACGTAGCACGCAATTTTGGAACATAAAAAGGGAGGATCGAATAGCAAATGTTCACCAGAGACTCGTTTCTGGCTTTTAAGTAGTGATGGGTTATGAGTTCTAGAGAATCCCAAAAGTCGATTTTGCACCTTAGAATAGAATAGAATAGCTTTATTTCTCTCAAAACATCACTAATTACATTTTGTGAATATGTAAAATAAATGAAACTTAAAATATAACACAAATATTTTCTAAGTTATGTGAAGAGAGAGCCCTCACATGGGCTAAGCCTGTGTGTGAGGGCTGAGTTGAAATCAATAAACAATATATATATAAAATACAAATAAACAAAAGTTACTGAAATTGAATACAAAATAAATTAAAATTAATAATTCATTACTATAGATTAGAGTGTGTCTCAACCGAATATAGTATTTAATACAATCAAGGAAAGAAATATTGAAATTGATCAATATAGACTAATTGTACATACTCTAAGCAATATTGGATTGACTCACACACACTCATTTATTCTCCTAATACCCCTCCCCCTTTGCAAAACACTCATTCAAATACACACGCACGTACACACACACACACACGCACACACACACACACACACACACACACACACACACACACCACTCGTGCAATACTAACTAAATTCCTTTTTTTTATTTATCCTTTGTATAAAACCCCACACATGCTAGCACACTCACGCATATCCACACAAACCAACAATTTTCTTTTTTTACGGTGTTTTTTTTAGTTAAATCAATCAAACTTAAACATTCAAGGGTCTTTTAAAGAAAAGGAAAACGACTCAGCTATTGTTAAAAATTGTATACAGACGTAGTTATGGCACTAGTATTTTCCCTTCCTGTTTCTACTAACCATTTGCATACTTTGTTTTTATACAGTTGAAAACTAATATTTTCAATATTTCTTAGCTCATCAGGAATATTTTGGAAGAGTACGTGAGCTATATAATATGTTTGTTGTGTTGATTGTTTTGTAGATTTTTGGTGTGTATATACCTATACTACTTTGAAAACGTGTAGAATAACTTATGGTTTGCTGATTCTAAAAAATGAAATTTGTTTTTAAAAGCGTATAACATTAGTTGTTTTACATAAAGTTGTCTGACATCAAGCACTTTAAACTCAGAGTACAACAAATCTGAAGGATATCGGATTGGTTTCTTTAACGCGGCTTTAATTATAGATTTTTGAGTTATTTGAATTGGTTGAATTTTTGAAAGAAAGGCCCCTCCCCAAGAAATTATTCCGTATTGTATAATTGATTGAACGTAAGCATAATAAACAGTTTTAATTTGGGAAAAATTTAGAATACGAGATAAGTTAGAAAACATAAAAATACACTTGCGCAAACCTGCTATTAATATATTGAACATGTCTCCTCCAACTTAGCCTATTGTCAAAAATAACCCCTAAATATTTATATTCCCTCACCTCTTCTAAGGGCTTGCATCTACATGGAACTCCAGTGCCCTGAACACATGTATGTAATGTTAAAACCATATCCACTGGGTCACTGATAGCCCGAAGTGAAAACAGTCATGTGTTTAGTTTTTGATACATTAACCGTCAGACGGTTTTGGTCAAACCACTGTTTAACAACACGGAGTCCTCTCTCTCTGCATTTAGGTAAGTTTCATCCCAATTATTCCCTTCAAAAACTAGCGCAGTATCATCAGCATATAAGTAAATACTACAGTTATCTAGTTCAACTTTGCTTAAATTATTTATATAAATTAAAAACAAAAGAGGTCCTAAGGTACTTCCTTGAATAACTCCAAAATCAATATTCTTTAGATCACTTTCTGCCCCGTTTATAGATACCACCTGCTGTCTGTTAGAAAGATAGCTTTTAAACCAACTTAGGCTCTTACCTTTAATACCAACAAACTCTAGTTTTTTAATTAAAATGTCCCTGTCTAAAGAATCAAAAGCCTTAGCTAAATCAATAAAAACCATTAGAGAGCGCTTGTTTATGTTAAGATTATCATGCAGCTTATGGGTCAGTCTGAGAAATACGTCATTGACGGTCAGATCACCTCTGAAGCCAAATTGGTTTTCAGATATAATTTTATTTTTGAACAAATATTTAGAAAGTTTGTTTCCTTACACATTTTTCGATGACCTTTGACACAACACTTAGCAATGATATACTTACGGATTATAATATTCTGGAATGTCTGAACATGTTTTGATGTTTATAAGTATAATTTTGGAAATAAAAAAAACAAATTTTATTTGATGAAACGCCTATTGATGTATAAAACAACAATACATTATCAAGAAGTTAAATATTTATAGGAAAGATTGGATTGGAGGAATATTTTTTCATGCCGAAACGTAAAACGTATATTAACTCAGTAAAATAAGGCAAAATAAGGATGCAACCTCGGAATGAAAGATAATAAGCTAAAAATTTGCATACGTCTTTATTTTGATGGTATAAAACTTTCCTCAAAAGTCTCATATAATCACGTGTACGCGTCTTTAGATATTTAAGGTCAAATTTCATGAAAATCAGTTTTTTGCAAATATCTCGTTTCCCTTACGCTAAATGACTTTGAAGGTGGTTAGAAAAATTGTAGAACGAAAAATTCTCTTCAACTTTTGTCTAAAGTAATTTTATGTACGTTCAACCCTTTTTGAGATACAGCGCAAAGAGTAGGGACCGCTTACCTGTATATACGATAATGCGAGGTCAGCCAGTAGAATACAATAAATAAATGAGTTATATTATTAATTATTCATTGACTATTATTATTATTACTTAATACTATTATTATTGTTATTATTATTATCATTATTATTAAATATTTATTATTTAATATACCGAGACGAAACCACTACAACATATAGCCTATCATCGATGGTGGTTTTCTCTTGTATCGCTGTGTATGGAATAAAGATGATACTATCTAGGATATTTTGAATAAATACGTCAAATATTTACAAACACATTATGGGTCAAGTATCGTTGTTGTATTTTGATGGTTACTCAGACTACACTAAGAACATTAAAGCAATGGAACAATTAAGAAAAACTGCTGGTGTTTCAAAATCTTACGAACTTCGCTTTGATGAAACAATGGAAGTGCCAATCAGCCAAGAAAAATTTTTATCGAATTCATCTAATACAAAATATTTATAGACATGCATATCAACAAATTAAAAACTGTTAATATCACTACAAAACAAGCCAGAAATGATGCTCATGTTCTCATTGTAGAAACAGCTATTGCAGACGCTGGAGTCTGAACTTAAAAAAATTTTTCTGTAATTGTAGGCGAAGATATTGATTTGCTAGTTATCTTGATAGGACGTGCTCAATTGCACCAACAAGAAATTTTAAAAAAAAATGGGTAAGGGTAATGTGGAGACAAAACTGTATTCATCGAAAAGTTTTGATAAATACCCTCATTCTAAGAAACACATATTATTTTTACACGCATTTAGTGGATGTGATACGACTTCTGCGCTTTATAAAAAAAGGTAAAATATTGTTTATTAAAATGTTCGAAAAACATCACGATTTAAATCAATCAGCTGAACTATTTAAACAAAAAAACTGCTCTGTACAAGAATGATTTGAAAATGGAGTACGTATTTTCTTAGCAACGTATAATGCTCCAAAATCAGAAGACGATATAGACTCTTTTCGATACACCCAGTTCATCAAATCAAACAAGACTCAACAAACCAGTGCAGTTATCAAGTCTTCCTCCTTCAAGTACAGCAGCATCTCGTTAGCATATCCTTCGTGTCTATTATCAAACCCAAATGCCAGGAATTCGGCTGGGTACTGCAAAATGAACTCCTGGAACCAATAACAACATTATTACCACCAGCACCAGAAGAACTGCTGAATACAATATTTTGCAATTGCAAGAAAGGTTGTGGTTCTAATTGCGGATGCAGGAAATCAGGATTGCGATGCACTTTAATTTGTGGGCAGTGTAATGGACAATCATGCCTCAATGATTCATCAACTTCAGATGGTTTCAATGAAGAAATTGAATATGCACCTGATATTCTTGAATCTTTTCTATTCTGATAATTTAGTAAACTAGAATGATAATAATGAATCCGATATTGAACAGCCAGAGGAAGAAGAAGAAGAAGAAGAAGACGATGAACAAGAAGAGAATTAAAAACAAAAATATTAATCATTAATAATGAAAACAAAGTTTTATATTTGTAATTTTAATAAATTGATTATTGGATCAATAAATAAATATATAATTAAACTTCATTTGAAATATTTCTTTTAATTTGTTTGGTAAAAATAAAATAATGTATTATTCAGAGAATATATAATTCATAATTAATATATATATATAAATATGGTATATTAAATAATAAATAATAATAAAAATGTAATAATAATGATAATAATAATAACAATAATAATAGTCAATGAATAAGTTAACAATATAACTCATTTATTTATTGTACTCTACTGGCTGACCTCGCATTACCGTATATACAGGTAAGCGGTCCCCTACTCTTTGCGCTGTATCTCAAAAAGGGTTGAACGTACATTAAATTACTTCAGACAAAAGTTGAAGAGAATTTTTCGTTCTACAATTTTTCTAACTACCTTCAAAGTCATTTAGCGTAAGGGAAACGAGATATTTGCAAAAAACTGATTTTCATGAACTTTGACCTTAAATATCTAAAGACGCGTACACGTGATTATATGAGACTTTTGGGGTAAGTTTTATACCATCAAAATAAAGACGTATGCAAATTTTTAGCTTATTATCTTTCATTCCGAGGTTGCATCCTTATTTTACTGGACTATATGAAATGCTGTAGAAAATTCTAAATAGTGCTGTTTTAATGCTATGAGTTTAGTACTGAGAATATCACTAATTTAATAAACTTAAAAATGCCATATTAAAAAGTTTTTGAAATAATAATATTATTTTAAAGATAATTAACTTAAAAAATAAACTGTACGAAATTAAACTTTCAAGACCGTATGACGATATCAACAAAAATACGTTAATACGTTGAAAAACCTGAGTAATCCAATTGTTATAAGTAAACGGAATTATTACAGTAATTAATGAAAGGCCGAAAAGGAAATACCCAGAAGCAGTGGAAAATTATAAATAGTCTTTTATTTTAGTTTTAGGCAAAAAAAAAAAAAAAAAAAAAAAAAAAAAACAAAAAAAATTGCTGATCAACTACAGTAGCCCGCCAGTGAGTTGGAGAATCCAAATTTGTAGCTTTTGTAATTTCCAACGAAGATCCACGACAGTTGCAGAGTGATATGGGAAATCCAATATATAACATATTGAGACAACAGAATATCCATTATAATAGTTTCAATCAATTAAGAAATTTAAATTTATTTCGTTTAGTTGTATTCAAATTGTATACATATTTTCGGGTGACAGTTTGATTATGACAAATCTTCATGGAAAGGCATGTTGAAGTGTTATAAAATCGTTATTGTTTCAGAAAGCGATCATCAGAACGTTATTATGACAAATTTGCGATATGAATGTGCTTCGAAGTCATTACTATGCGCTAATTAACTCAAACTTGTAGTTCGGTTTTAGTTGTGGGGGAGAGATTTTCAAGAAAATAATATTAAAATTATAGTTATACAAGACCATTCAATCAGAATTTTACATTACAAAGTAAAAGAGAGAAATCTTATCTCTTGTATGTGCCAGTAAGGAACCTTGACATTTCTTAAGTACTACACATTATTTTCATAAGAAGTGGTAGTAACGAAACAAAGAAATTACGCCATAGATATATCACACGCATTAAGACTCATAAACCTTATAAAAAAAGCCTAAAATCCTAAAGAGCATATTACAGACTTTTGTTTTAAATGGGACATAAAGTATTATATTGAAATTCTTGAGTTGGTCAGAAAAGTAGTAAAAGTATTTATAAAATAAAAAGGTTTATCGGAAAATCGGTTATAAAAACAGAAAGCATAGTACATAGTATAAATAAATGACACATGATATAATAAAGGAAAAAAGTAATGCGTTTAAATAAATTTATGAGGAAAACAATTAACAGATTTACAATACCCTAAATTTTCACTTTGGAGACAGCTCTGCACAATTCACTTTTAATTGTATATAGCAGATCTCTAAACGTAGTGTTACTGATTGTTTGTACCACTGTACCAAGGTAAATGTCAGAAAAAAATCTTCTTTCCTACACGAAAATAAATTTCGTCTTTTTTCAAACTGGTAGAAAAGACACACAGAACGTTGAAGAGTCGCTGATTGCTAATACAATATCATCACAGGCCACCACGAGCACCTAAGTTTAGCTAACCGTGTTACTGACAAACTTCCAGCCAAACCTTCCCATGCTCGTGAAAATTAGTTTGTTCAACATTACCGCAAACTCGGGACAACTCGTGACCCTTGCCTTACGTGACGTAACGTCGACCTCACGTTCTGTCTCTTCTTATCTCTCAGTAAAACCGGATGTCGATGAAACTTACCTTCAACGAACAATAAAAATCAACTGAGGATATTAAATCTTATATTGTTAATAATACTGATATTTTTAATATTAGGTATATAAATCTTCACATAATACTGATATTGTTAATGTATATATATATATATTATATATATATATATATATATATATTTACAATATCAGTAATTATGTGAAGATTTTTATATAAGATATATATATTATATATATATATATTAACAACTCTAATGTAATATTCACTCTCTGTAAACACATTTATTTCTCTTTTTGATATTATGTAACGTTGAATTGTTATTGAAAAGTATCTCTTTTCTTTCTCATTCAGTTGGCACATAAATATTTGCCATTCTATTTGATACAGAGGATCTCATGATACAATAGTTTAAAATAAAATTTAAACTGGATTTTATAGTATATATTACATTTAGAAATAAAATATGATCGTGGTGTCTCAATTATTGTTGACGTGAGATATGGGCTAACTTAGAGCCCTGTCGAAAACTTAGCAATTTTTCCCATTTTAAAAAACACGACGCTTAATTAATGAACTTCGATAAACTAACACTGACGTCCAGTCATAGAGGTCATAGAGTAAATCACACTGTGGTGTCTCGAGAAAAATCACATCCTCAATTCTTATAAGATATTAATTTTGACTTTAAATAAACTCATTTTGAATTTCAATCATCTCATTGTTTTTACACTAGAAATAAATATATTTCCTAACGCTTTCGTTCTATTGTTTTATATACAGTTTATAACGTAATATTAAACCAGATGGACTTTTTTATGATTCATTACCTCTGTTGGAGTAAAGATGAATTAGGAGTATTGAAGCCTCATTCAGAGCCAATCTTGCAAATAATCCTTTAAAGTATAAATCTTTAATATAAGTAGGGGTCTTGTGTATTTTTACGACCTAACTTTCTATTTTCATTAATATCTTAATCTATTCTTTGTTTGAAGGTTATTTTTGACGATGGAAGGATTGTGAAGGAAACAGGATTTTTCCGGACATTTGCCATCGTTCAGTGAAACAAGAAATCAGTAACACTACGTTTCGAGATCTGCAATCTGATCTCTTCTTCAGAGATCTGATCAAACGGATCAGATATTTGTAATAAACCAATGCTGAGGTCACAATATGGTTTAAGAAATTCATCTCGCATGAACCAATAATAACGAAAGGGCCCATTCCTGTCCCCCTTCACTTTTATTTCCACCATCTTGTTTTAGCCAGCCGTGACGATTACCATTAGCTGGTCCCTCCGGTCAGTCGTAGGTGGTTGTTAAACGAGTGAAGACGTATTGTGACCTGTATTCCGTAGTTAAGTTTTAATGATTAGTGTTTTGTGTAGTTTTTTTATTAAGTGCATGTTAATAGAGTTAGTGAAGTTGACAAACAACATGTAGGTTGTGATTCCTGACTTAGGCGTGCCACAACGCTTTGGTAATATTTGTTTATTTTAACCTAGTTTTTAATTAAGTATTAGATTAGTTATTTACCTGAAGAAGAGATCAGATTGCAGATCTCGAAACGTAGTGTTACTGATTTCTTGTTTCACTGAACGATGGCAAATGTCCAGAAAAAATCCTGTTTCCTTCATCTTAATCTACCTCTAACAAATTAATTGAGATATGAAATCACGAGCTTTATTTAAACAAACGTCCTTTAATGAAAGATATATACATACAAGAAATTTAAATGAGATATATAAATATAATACATTAAGATTTGCTTGGATTTCCAGATTTTGAAAGCAAACGTTAAACAAAATAAAACAAATGATTGGTAGTGAATTGGAAGGAAATTAAAAATTTAAAGCTTTTTAACTTCATGTTTGTAATAGTATGCTCAGTTTGGTGTATACGAGATTATCAGTTGTGTTATGGTCATAGTTTAACATACTTTACCTGATTCCTTTATTTCTCTATTAGCACTTTTTAACAATATCTACACTCTGTGATATGATTTACCATTAGTAATTTATTAAAGATTCTAACATGGGTTTTTAATGCGATTTCCTTGGATTGCCATAGATATGTTCTTACCAATCTTCCAGATATTGTTGCACCAAAAGATATATACTCGTATTTCAATACATAAATATTTATTATTCAGTAGGATAGTTAAAAAAATATTACTATTTAAAATAATTTTATATTGACTCAATATTTTTTTATTTTAAAAATACTAGAGAAAAGCATGCTATGATTTAAATATACAGGTATGAATGTTATTTATATAACAGTAACGAAATTTTATCAGATTATAAGACGCTGGCCCAAGAATGTGTTTGCATTCTCAAAATAACTCCATAAAGGAGATACAATGCAGAGCAGCTGATTTATGACGTCACAAATCATAAGATCCAACCCTCCCATTGCCGGCGACCGCCCCTCCAACATAACACGCACTGGCAACTTACACCGTATCGAGCAACCCGCCTGACCCAGTGCTGGTTTGACTACCTTAGTAAGAACTCACCCTCGGTTTTTTGGCTCTGTTTTATTTTATTCTTACATTAATTTTGCTTAAAAATTACCTATTTAAAGTCCACAAATCTAATATATATACAGCCGCATATGTAACAGACTGACTGACTGACTGACTGACTGATAGGGTATACAAATTCTAACCCACTTCTAGAAGTGCTGGAAACACCAAATTTCGTACACCCGTAGGTGGATTCTTCAAACCACCGGGAAAAGTCTGAAAACCGGATTTTTTTTACTTTTGAACCCCTCAAAAAAATTCCCGAACGGACCCCTGTTTTGCCCTTGCAGGCTGCCCTTTGAAGCTCGATAGCGGGCGAACCGTAGGAGCTAGCTTCAATCTGATGAAAAATTCATTGTCAGGAATGAAGTGAACCTACAAAAAAGGTCTAGTGACTTTTTGCTCTATCTCAATTGGTTTGGCCGCAAAAAGCGATTACATTAAAATAATTTGGAATTTTCGACTAAAAATTTACCTTTCGGGCTCGATAGCGGCTAAACGGTTGGTCGTAGCTCAAAACAAATTTTCAATGGGATTTAGTAAACAGGGTGATCTACAAAAAAGGTCATGTAACTTTTTGCCCTACCCTCAATGGTTAGGCCGCATAACGCGTTTTTAAAGTATTGATTTTCTAAGTTTTACGTGAGATTTTGTTTTCTGGGTTTTATTGCCGCCAAACCTCCTAATTGTAGCACAGAATAAAAAATTTGATTTTTTTACTAATTAACGCGATCTACAAAAAAGGTCCAGTGACATTTTGCTCTATCTTCAATGATTTAGCCGTAAAACGTGATTATGTTGAAAACTTCACTTAAAAACTTACCTTCCGGGCTCGATATTGGCCGAACCGTTGGCCCTAGCTTAAATGTAAAATTTTTGGTAACTAGCTATTGATAGGATCTACAAAAAAGGTCCAGTAGCTTTCTGTCCGTTTAATCTTTCCGTAAGCCTGATAAATGCTGTAAATGACAAATTCTTCGTCTTTACTTTTAGGTGTTTTTACATTTTTCAACTAAAATTAGTGCGCTTCATGCTGGTTCCAGCTTGACCTTGTATTACTACGTTAATGAGTGACTAAAACTCCCCTCCACGTTGGGAGTTGGCTGAGCGTTAGTGAAGTTTCAATAGTAAATAGGGGCAGAGTGTTTTTTATTATGTTCCAAAGACACAACACCCTCTAAAATAGGCCCACGTGTGTCATTAACCCCTTGTAACTTTAACCCCCCCCCCGGGAATTTATTCATATGACCAGAAAATATCCTGACTAACTTAAACCCCCTGATGTCTTAACCCCCTTTAACATTAATCTCCCTCCCCCCGGAATTTCCTGGCATGACAAGATAAACCTCTGAGCAAATTAAACCCCCTAAACAACTTAAAAATAATGACTCAGGTTTGGGCTTTTGTTATATTTACACTAAACAATTCAAAATAGCCCACCAGTGCAGTCCTTTCTCCACAGCTCCGTACTGGCTAAACCAGACGTCGTAGCTAAAATCGGACACCAGAATCGAAAGATAAAATCAAATTTCCGACAAGAAAGGTCAAGTCCACTTTTTGTCGTATCTCTAACGGTTAACCCGTAAAATATCATTAAAGTCAAAACTTTGATTAAAACTGAAATATTCAATAAAATGGGTTCAATTTAATTCGAATTCCGCTTATCCTAGAATTTGGCCAACACCCGAAAGGGAGCCTGGGGTGTGTCTTTAACCCCCGGTAACGTTAGCCCGCCCCCCGCAATTTCCTGGTATGACAAGATAACCAACTGAGTAAATTAAACCCCCTGATGTCTTAAACCCCTGGTAACATAAACCCCCCCAGGGAATTTCCTGGCATGACCTCATGTCTGAATTTTACCAATCACTAAATCCCTCTCATCACCGAATTTAAGGCACTTACTTTGGGGGCCTGGGGGCGTAGCCCCCAGCGAGCCGAAGGCGAGTCTAAATACTTATACAGCCGCATGTGTAACTCACTCACTGACTGATGGATAGATACAAATTCTAACATAGTTCTAGAAGTGCTGGAAACTAGAAATTTGGCACGCAGGTACCTTTCACAATATGACCCGGAGGAAAAGTCTGAAAACCGGACTTTTTTACTTTTAAACCCCTCAAAAAAATTCGAGAAAAATTCATGCATTTTTCACCCTTGCAGGCCTTTTTTGTAAGCCCGATAGCGGGCGAACCGTTGGAGCTAGCTCGGATCTGACGAAAAATTCATAATCAGGAATGAGGTGAACTACAAAAAAGGTCCAGTGACTTTTTGCTCTATCTTCCATGGTTAAGCGACAAAACGCTCGAACATTTGAAATTCCAGAGATTTTTTCGATAAAAATAATATTTAGAGCCCGATAGCGGCCGAACCGTTGGTCGTAGCTCAAATCTGTTTGAACCATCAAATTAGCAAATTGCGCGATCTACAGAAAAGGTTTAGTGACTTTTTGCTTTATCTCTATTGGTTTGGCCGAAAAAACGTGATTATGTGCAATTTCTTTTGTAATATTTACGTGAAAAGTTTGTTTTTGAGGTCGATAGCGGCGAAACTGTTGGTCGGAGGGCAAAATAAAACAAAGGTTAGATATAGGAAATGAAGTGATCTACATAAAAGTTCTAGTGACTTTTTACTCTATCTCCATTAGTTTGGCCGCAAAATGCGATTAAATGAAAAGATTTTGAAATTTTCGCCTACAAATTTACATTCCGGGCTTGATAGCGGCTAAACGGTTGGTCGTAGCTCAAAACAAATTTTCACCAGGATTTAGCAAATAATGTGATCTACAAAAAAGGCCCAGTAACATTTTGCCCTATCCTCAACGGTTTGGCCGCATAACGCGTTTTAAAGTATTGATTTTTATGTTTTACGTGATATTTTTTAAACTGCCCAGTGCAGTCTTTTGTCCTAAGCTCTGTACTGCCTAAATTATAGGTCGTAGCTTAAATCTGATGGCATAATCGAAAGACAAAATTAAATTTCTGACAAGAAATGTGCAGTCACTTTTTTGTCGTATCTCTAACGGTTATCTTAAATACTTATACAGCCGCATGTGTAACTCACTCACTGACTGATGGATAGATACAAATTCTAACATAGTTCTAGAAGTGCTGGAAACTAGAAATTTGGGCACGCAGGTACCTTTCACAATATGACCCGGAGGAAAAGTCTGAAAACCGGACTTTTTTACTTTTAAACCCCTCAAAAAAATTCGAGAAAAATTCATGCATTTTTCACCCTTGCAGGCCTTTTTTGTAAGCCCGATAGCGGGCGAACCGTTGGAGCTAGCTCGGATCTGACGAAAAATTCATAATCAGGAATGAGGTGAACTACAAAAAAGGTCCAGTGACTTTTTGCTCTATCTTCCATGGTTAAGCGACAAAACGCTCGAACATTTGAAATTCCAGAGATTTTTTCGATAAAAATAATATTTAGAGCCCGATAGCGGCCGAACCGTTTGGTCGTAGCTCAAATCTGTTTGAACCATCAAAATTAGCAAATTGCGCGATCTACAGAAAAGGTTAAGTGACTTTTTGCTTTATCTCTATTGGTTTGGCCGAAAAACGTGATTATGTGCAATTTCTTTTGTAATATTTACGTGAAAAGTTTGTTTTTGAGGTCGATAGCGGCGAAACTGTTGGTCGGAGGGCAAAATAAAACAAAGGTTAGATATAGGAAATGAAGTGATCTACATAAAAGTTCTAGTGACTTTTTACTCTATCTCCATTAGTTTGGCCGCAAAATGCGATTAAATGAAAAGATTTGGAAATTTTTCGCCTACAAATTTACATTCCGGGCCTTGATAGCGGCTAAAACGGTTGGTCGTAGCTCAAAACAAATTTTCACCAGGATTTAGCAAATAATGTGATCTACAAAAAAGGCCCAGTAACATTTTGCCCTATCCTCAACGGTTTGGCCGCATAACGCGTTTTTAAAGTATTGATTTTTATGTTTTACGTGATATTTTTAAACTGCCCAGTGCAGTCTTTTGTCCTAAGCTCTGTACTGCCTAAATTATAGGTCGTAGCTTAAATCTGATGGCATAATCGAAAGACAAAATTAAATTTCTGACAAGAAATGTTGCAGTCACTTTTTGTCGTATCTCTAACGGTTATCTAAATACTTATACAGCCGCATGTGTAACTCACTCACTGACTGATGGATAGATACAAATTCTAACATAGTTCTAGAAGTGCTGGAAACTAGAAATTTGGCACGCAGGTACCTTTCCACAATATGACCCGGAGGAAAAGTCTGAAAACCGGACTTTTTTACTTTTAAACCCCTCAAAAAAATTCGAGAAAAATTCATGCATTTTTCACCCTTGCAGGCCTTTTTTGTAAGCCCGATAGCGGGCGAACCGTTGGAGCTAGCTCGGATCTGACGAAAAATTCATAATCAGGAATGAGGTGAACTACAAAAAAGGTCCAGTGACTTTTTGCTCTATCTTCCATGGTTTAAGCGACAAAACGCTCGAACATTTGAAATTCCAGAGATTTTTTCGATAAAAATAATATTTAGAGCCCGATAGCGGCCGAACCGTTGGTCGTAGCTCAAATCTGTTTGAACCATCAAATTAGCAAATTGCGCGATCTACAGAAAAGGTTAAGTGACTTTTTGCTTTATCTCTATTGGTTTGGCCGAAAAACGTGATTATGTGCAATTTCTTTTGTAATATTTACGTGAAAAGTTTGTTTTTGAGGTCGATAGCGGCGAAACTGTTGGTCGGAGGGCAAAATAAAACAAAGGTTAGATATAGGAAATGAAGTGATCTACATAAAAGTTCTAGTGACTTTTTACTCTATCTCCATTAGTTTGGCCGCAAAATGCGATTAAATGAAAAGATTTGGAAATTTTCGCCTACAAATTTACATTCCGGGCTTGATAGCGGCTAAACGGTTGGTCGTAGCTCAAAACAAATTTTCACCAGGATTTAGCAAATAATGTGATCTACAAAAAAGGCCCAGTAACATTTTGCCCTATCCTCAACGGTTTGGCCGCATAACGCGTTTTAAAGTATTGATTTTTATGTTTTACGTGATATTTTTAAACTGCCCAGTGCAGTCTTTTGTCCTAAGCTCTGTACTGCCTAAATTATAGGTCGTAGCTTAAATCTGATGGCATAATCGAAAGACAAAATCAAATTTTCGACAAGAAAAGGTCCAGTCACTTTTTCTCGTATCTCTAACGGTTTGGCCGCAAAATGCCCTTAAATTCAAAACTTTGGTTAAATCTGGAAAATTCGATAAAATGGGTCTTCTTTTAACCCCAAGATCCCTAATCTGATGCTCAGACATAAACTTTCCCCGAATACCCCGCTAATCCAGTTAACGAGTGATTACACCCCACATTAGATATTGGCTGAACGTTAGCTAAGCGTCAATAGTAGATAGGGACAAAGTGAATTTTTATTATGTTTACAGACACAACACCTTCTAAAAATAGGCCCATGTGTCATTAACCCCCGGTAACATCAGCCCCCCCCCCCGGAATTTTTCTAGTATGACCAGATAACCTCCAGAGTAAACTAAACCTCCTGATGTCTTAAACCCCCGGTAACATTAAACCCCCCTCCCAGGGAATTTTTCCATTCATTACTAGATAAAATCCTGAGTAAATGAAACCCCCTGAGATGTCTTAACCTACGGTAACATTAACCCCCTCCCAGAGAATTTCCTGGCATAAATAGATAAACTAATCAGTAAATTAAACCCCCTGATGTCCTAAACCACGGTAACATTAACCCCCGCGGAATTTTCTGCTATGACCAGATAATCTCTTGAGTAACTTAAACCCCTGATTTCTTAACCCCCGGTAATATTAACCCTCGGCAATTTTCTGGCATGACTAAATAATCTCCTGATGTTATTAAACCAACTGTTTAACCTAAAATACTGCCTTAAGGTCGGTTTTTATTATGCTTATACTTAAAAAATCAAGATCATTATGGGGGCCTGGGGGCGTAGCCCCCAGCGAGCCGAAGGCGAGTCCTATTATATATACAGCCGCATGTGAAACTGACTGACTGATATATGTATACAAATTCTAACCTACTTCTAGAAGTGCTAGAAACTTGAAATTTTGCACGCAGGTACCTTTTGGCCGTATAACCGACAGGAAAAGTCTGAAACCCGGGAATTTTTACTTTTAAACCCCTCAAAAAAATTCCCGAAAAATCGCGCATTCTTTACCCTTGCAAGCCTTTCTTGTAAGCCCGATAGCGGGCGAACCGTTGGAGCTAGCTTCGATCTGACGAAAAATCGTTAGTCAGGAATGAAGTGAACAACAAAAAAGGTCCAGTGACTTTTTGCTCTATCTTCCATGGTTTAAGCGACAAAACGCTCGAACATTTGACATTCCAGAGATTTTTTTGATAAAAATAATGTTTCGAGCCCGATAGCGGCCGAACCGTTGGTCGTAGCTCAAATCTGATTGACCCATCAAATTAGCAAATTACGTGATCTACAGAAATGGTCTGGTGACTTTTTGCCCTATCTCCATCGGTATGACCGCAATACGCGATTATGTGCAAAATTTATGTAATTTTTACGTGAAAACTTTGTTATTGGGGTCGATAGCGGCGAAACAATTGGTCGGAGGTCAAAATAAAACAAAGGTTAGATTTAGTAAATAATATGATCTACAAAAAAGGTTCAGGTTACTTTTTACTATATCTCCATTATTTTGACCGCAAAACGCGATATTAAGTGAAAATATTTGGAAATTTTCGCCTACAAATTTTCATTCCAGCCTTGATAGCGGCTAAACGGTTGGTCGTAGCTCAAAACACGTCATTTAACAACTTTTAGTAGACGACGTGTTCTATAAAAAAAGTCCAGTAACTTTTTGCCTTATCCTAAGTGGTCTGGCCTAAAAACCTGTTTAAAAGGAAATGTTTTATTATTTTTAGATGAACATTTTGTTTCTGGAGGCAGTAGCAGCCGAACCATTGGTCATAACTTAAATCCTAAATGTTCAATAACTAGACAGAATTTTACCAATCACCAAATCTCTTAACCCCCCTTTGGGAAGTTCCCAGGATGACCAGATAAACCCCCTGATGTCTTAACCCTTGGTAACGTTAACCCCCTCCCCCCCTGGGAATTCCTTGTATGACCTCATGTCCGAATTTTACCTATCAATAAACCACTCTTATCCCTTAATTAGGCAAACACCCTAGTTTTAACATCCTTTAATAAGCCTGGGAAAAAAAACTCTATAAATGGTAAAATATTTGTCGTGGGATTGGCAATTTTTTGGGTTTTAAATTTATGTGCGATAAATATTTGTGTAATTCATTCCAGATTCAGACTGCACTTGCTTTGCTAGGTTAACGAGTGAATACAACCCCACATTAGAAATTAGCTGAGCGTTAGCTAAGCGTCAGTAGTAGATATGGACAGAGTGAAGTTTTGTTTTGTTCACCAGACACAACACCCTCAAAAATAGACCCCAGTGTGTCATTTACCCCCGGTAACATTAACTCCCCCCCGGGGGAATTTACTGGTAAGACCAGATAACCTCCTGAGTAAAATAAACCCCCTGATGTCTTAACCCCCGATAACATTAAACCCCCCCAGGGAATTTCTCGGCATGACCTCATGTCCGAATTTTACCAATCACCCAAAATCCCTCTCATCCCCCGATTTTGCTAGCGTACATCAGATCTACCAATCACCAAATCCTTTAAAACCACCCCCGGGAATTTCCTGTTATGACTAGATAACCTCCTGAGTAAATTAAAACCCTCTGATTGGCTTAACCTCGGTAAGATTAAACTTCCCCCCTGGGAATTTCCTGGCATGACTATATACACTCCTGAGCAAATAAAACCCCCTAAGCAACTTAAAAAATGTTGACTTAGGGTAGGTGTTTTACTATATTTCCACTCAACAATTTACAATAGTTGACAGGTGCAGACTTTACTACCCACACTCTGTACTTCCTAAACCAGAGCTTCGTAGCTCAAATCTGATGGCATAATCGAAAAAACACAAAATTAAATTTCCGACAAGAAAGGTCCGGTCACTTTTTTGTCGTATCTCTAACGGTTTAGCCGCA